>NW_017728942.1:8671956-8696814 GCF_001723895.1 Crocodylus porosus
TATACGTATATTGGGAGGTGCGTGCTCAAAACTTTTTTTACTGATAGGGGTGCGCGAATATAAATATACATATATTGGGGGGGGCATGCTCAAAAATTTTTTACTGATGAGGTGCATGATCAAAAAAGTTTGGAGACCACTGGTCTAGGAGCACGGTACCGTATCCGCGACACTCAGTTTTCAGCGGTCTGCTCTTTCGTTCGTATGATCGGAAGGCCACCGCCACTGCCGCTGGTATTTTTACGGCCTCTTCTGGTACACTGTACTCCTTGCAAAGGTCCACGGGGTAGCAAGAAGTTGTTGTTTTTCTTCCGATGGGACATTCATATGAGTCACTTTGCTTTAGCACCGTTGTGAGAGAGTCTGTAAGCAGATTGCGTGCCTGGGGAGACCCTTTTCTGTGATCATTGTGGAAGAAAGGGTCAAATCTCTTCCAGACCCAAAACCGCCATCTCCCAGTTTGGGCTTTAGCTGGGACCGCCTGTGAGAAGTGAAAGATGCAGGGTAATAAACCTTTCCATAGCATGTCGATGATTTATTCTCTTGGGTAATGAAGGCGCATCCTGTCTGAGTTTCTGATTCAGCCAAGCCCTTAGGACGCATGCTTGCTTTCCAGCCCATGCTGAAGTGCTTTGTTTGAATCCAGGCTTCAAGCAGTGCCCTTTCCTGAAATGGACTCTCCGTATTAATGAATGTAATTACCACTTTCTTGAGCATGTATAGATTAACTACAGACCCAGATGCCCAGCTGATGTAGAGCACTGTGCGTCAGCTGAAAGACCTAATCCACCCTTCTTTAAGTAACTCAGTCTGTTTCTATTTGTTTCTCTTTCAAAGGACTTTTCTTTTTTTTAATACCATTTAAAAAAAAAAAACAGGCTGGAAGCACTTCATTATGTTAGCAGCTCCACAGCCACTCTGAAATGCCAGAGGCTGTCATCAGATTAAAACAGAAATCACATTTCATAGCTCATGCCTGGAACCGACAAAGTCTCCAGTGCTGAATTTGATTGAATACCGGGCACTATCTCTTGCTTATGGTATGCATTGCAATGTAAAGGAGGAAGATAGTTTATCAAGGCATGCTTCAGTGCTTTTTGATGTCATGTAGAGAATACAAGGCTCATTGCCATCTCTGAACACACTCGTAATTTT
Source organism: Crocodylus porosus (assembly GCF_001723895.1). NCBI lineage: Eukaryota > Metazoa > Chordata > Crocodylia > Crocodylidae > Crocodylus > Crocodylus porosus. Next base: position 8,673,112 of record NW_017728942.1, read on the forward strand.
TACTTTGTATCTTAATAAGATTACATGAACTTTAGGGAAAAAAACTTTTTTTTATGTTCCTTCATATTCCTATAGGAATATACACAATATGTTCCTATACTGTGGATGTTGCTTAATCTGAGCTGTGGAAAGACCACTGAGGGGCAAGGATAAAATATGCCCAGAATTAGTGTGCTCCTTTTTGTAATAAAAGATTAGAGGATCGCACACCAGATCTATTTCTCTTCGGATAGCACTGGCTGATATTTATTGGCTCCAAAGCAATCTTGTGTTCAATGCTGTATGTGGACAAAAGGCTGGGAGCTTAAGTGAGTGAGAGTCAACTCCCTCCTCTTGGTGTCATCTGGAATAAAGACTCTGCTCCCAAGGGTTTTAAATGTATGAGGAAGGCAGAAAGATGGCAAGCAAGGAAAAGCAAGAAAAAGGATGAGAAGAGTGTGAACTGATTCACTTATATCGCTGTTGTTATTAGGCCTGTGTGTACTTTAAAGGGATTCCTCTGGATGTGACGTCTGAAAAAAACTCTCCCACTATTTCTTTGTCATTTGCCAGATAACTAAAAGCAAAACTTTTTGTGGAAACAATCAGATTTTGATGAGTTTCTGTAGGAAGACTGCTAGGTTTTGGCCTGGGTCTGGGACCACAAACGTTGTAGGATCTGCTGGGCCAGGCACCCCTACTTGTGACTGACACTGGTATTGTTCCCATCAGTTTTGCTTTTGCCAGTCACTGAATACCGTCTTGAGACTGGAGATTTGACCTGGGGGTGGTTTGGGGGTTTTTTTGTTTTGGGGTTTTTTTGCTATTAACAAGTGTAAGCGAAATATCAAATTGACTGACAAATAAGACTGTTGCACCCAAGACCTCATCAAAGAATACACCCTGCAAGTTGCTTGTACAGACATCCCCACTAAAGCTAGCAGGGCTCCTTGAAGCTGCCCGTCTCTGGAGCGTCTCTTGTATAGGGCTTATTTTGACTCGTGGGAAGTCCGCCAGCAAATGGAAGTGCTGCCAGGGTGAGCTCCTGTAGCACAACCAGTGCAGGTACTTAAACCACTTCACGTTTCAGGCACATTTGTATTCCTGTTACTAATTAATACATTAGTGTTTTCATTCTCACTGGGAAGCCTCCGATACAAAAGCAGCTGCTGTGGTGATGAAGCCAACATGACAAAGAACACAGACCCTTTTAAAACCTAGCCCACTTCTTTCCATGCACCTCAACTAGGTCTTTGAAAAGAAGACGCCGGTCTCTAATGCAGTGTGACATTCATAAGAGCACTCAGCATTATAAGTATGAATCAAATCCCTGTATTGCAAAGACCATGCCATTAACAGACAATCAAAAGACAAAGCAGTTTGAGAGAAAGAAAAAGAAATTTAGCATTGTCCACCCAGCTGCTCCCATGTTCGGAAGCTCCTGGGACATGTCATGGGTATTAGCTGACAGGCAGAAAACCATAGTCGTAGACATCGGAAAAAGAAAAGGCTTCTCCAAGCCAAGTGACAGATGTTCACTCCAGGAAAATTTCTACCACTTTGTCCAGCTCTGTGATGCAATGATTTCCTGTGTGATAAAAGGGCAATTTCTCTTTTTTGAAAAATGGTGTGTAGCACAAGGTGAGGTTATGCCTCAACAATTCCCGCTCGATGGCCTTGTATTCTGCTCGGTCAAAATATGTCTGCTTAGACTTTGTGGGTGCGCTTCTGTCCTGCATCAGGAGAGTAATGGGGCTGGATTTAATTAGGAAGCCAGTTAAAAGTAATCCCTATTACCACCATTTTATTTTAACGCAGTCTATGGAACAAATTCAGCTGAGAATGGGAAAGTAGAGTAACACTACACCACAACATGCCTGGTTTATCGGTGTGGTTGGCTCACGAGCCAAAAATAAGGAGCATGCTCCATCTCCAGGAGAGCGTGCAGCTACAGATTCTGGTTTCTTTGCACTGGGTTGAGTTGAGTTGAGTTGAGTTGAGTTGAGTAAGACAATCCAGGCATGTGCCATCAAAGACCAAATTCCTTCATCAAGGACAACCCTCAAAAGGTATACATGGTCCGTGCTGGTTCCTGCCACATATATAGGCATGAAACAGCAGCTCAGCTGTGTCCTCCATACTGTGGAAGTCTGCTAATTGTTAGCTTGCTGGTAGGAAAAAAAGCCTCTGCTATGAGCAGTTTGTGCCACAAATTTCTGCCGTTAGTGTCAGTAAAAAACTATTGTTTGATTGTCCTGATTGAAATATAAGCTAGTGCACAAGGAGCTGTCCCGTATTGCTGATTCGCTCCCACTGTGGACAGATTGGAGAGCAGCAGGGGTAGCACGTGGTCAGCTCTGTTTGAGGCAGATGAAATAGCATTAATGCAACTTCCCTTTTAATCCCATCAACAATTTGCCAGATTCAGTGAGACCCAGTGGTCATGGGGTTGCTGCCCTGTTGTCCATGAAAGGATGGCTTGCTCCACTAATGAGTCATTAATTTAACTCAGAGGTTAACCAAAAAACCCAACCCCAAATCCTCCTCACACTTTAAACTTCTCCTTGATACTTCCAGAAAGTGTGACAGGAAGCTGCAGAAAGAACTGCTTGGTGTTGACATGGTACAACAGGGTGTGACCAGCTCCTTCCAGAGCTCAGTTTGAATCATCCACTGGATTCACTGTTTTGTGTGACTAGAACATGAGAGTAGCCTAGGTCTCTGCATGCATGACCTGCTTGCCCCAGGGAGACAGCAGGGCCTTTGCTAACCCCCTTCCTTCCTGGCAGAATAAGCAACACTAAAGCACCGCCCTTCCCCAAACTGGGCACATCTACACATGCACACTTACTGCACAGTAATTTAGGTTACTGCACAGTAACCAAACATTACTGCATGGTATGGGTGTGTGTCTATACATGCGTGCCCGTACTGCGCTGTAACTATGGTGACTTACACCTATTTGGGCATCAATTTGCTACCTGCTTCATGCAGGTAGCTAATTTACACCTGAGCAGATAATGAGCTTGCTTTACTACCAAGTCAGTCCACACAGTGTTACTGCACTGTAAAGCCCGCACATGTAGACACCCAGCTTAAAAACTGCTTACTGTGCAGTAACTTACTGCACAGTAAATGCACATGTAGACATACCCACTGGGTCTATAAACAGACTTTCTCCCAGTATAATTATGGACATCAAAGCCACATCCACATGAGTGTGGCTGTGCAGTAGGTGGTGCTGCAAACACATCTGCAGCCCCACATACTGCACGTTCAGATGTTCTCCACGCTGCAAGGGAGTGCTGCCCGTGCGTGCGCTAGTCCACTTTTTTTTACCACGGATTTTGGACCCCTGGATATCCAGGGGTCCTAAAAATCCATGGGGAAAAAAAAGCAGACCAGCACATGCACGGGCAGCACGCTGCTCAAAAGCAGATCTGGGCCACCTGGAGCCATGCTGCAGCTACTGGCCAGGCTCTGCGCGGCAGAATCACCACTGCTGCAGCCCCGGAAGGCCCCCAGCACCCCAGATAAGATGGCTGGAGCCAGCACAATGCCGGTTCCAGCCTCCCCTACCCCACCTGAGGTAACTTGCCACGTGCCAAAGCGCATGTGGCATGGGCATTCCCCAGGGACAAGTAGCAGCAGCATAAGGTGTGCCACTGCGGCTTGTCCCCAGGGAACCAAACTTCCAGGCTCGTGTGGACACAGCCCAAGAGTGCAATTTTGTTTCATTGATAAACCTAGCAAGAATAATTTTTTTCTAGTATAAAGGAACCTTATACCAGTACAGTTTAATTCTGCTCCCAAACAGGAATAAGGGATACCACTATAGCCATGTTAAACTCCTGTAAATGCATCCATACTGGAGGCTTGGCCCACTTTAACTACCATTCAAGCTAAAACAATGATTTTTGCATGTAGCAAAGGAATGAGTATGGGTCAGGGGGGTTAAGTTAGACCTTGTAGGATGAAGGGCCTGTATCTGTGTTCATCAATAGTTCTGCAAGTACTTGTATCCCGGGAGAGTCTTTCTACAACAGCATGCATTTACTTCAGTCATTGTGTGCTGTAGATATTGAAATAAAGGCAATTAAGCTTCAAGTTAAACTCCATTTCATTATTCAGAGGCTTTCCAAGTACTATTAAAAGAGCAAAACCTGACAAATAGTGATTAAAATATGACACTTGACAGCAAAAAAAAAATCCACTTAGTATCAGCACTGTTATTCATTTCTTACTTAACCTCTGCTACCTGGATGCATTGCTTGAGCCAAAATCTTCTGGTTCTGTCCTTATGGGGTATATTGCAGCAGCAGTATAAAATAACTTTGCTAAAGTTGGGTTTTCACTGTGCTGGTTGCTGTCCCAGCACAGAGCAGGCGACAGCTTCTGACCTGAAGAGTTTGTATTCTAAAAACAAGACAAAAGATGGGCTAGGCGGGTGGGGGAGGGAACAGCCTAGAAAGGTGAAGTAGCATGCCAAAAGTCACACAGCAGCTCAGTGGCAGAGTCAGTACTTCCTTCACGATCTCCTGACTCCCCATCTTGTTTCATATCACCCATCAGAGATACAAACTGCAAATGATCTTAGTCTGCCCTGGCGTCCAAGCCGTACACAAAGTCTCACAGGTGTTTTAAGCAGCTCCTCAAAAGCAGCATCAGTAGTTTTTGGTTCTCGGGATGACTGATGAGTGCCCTGAAATGGATGTCAGGATGAACAATCACATCTCTTTCCATCTCAGATCCCATCCAGCTACATATTTTTAAGTCATCCTCCAGCAGCATCCTGGAGATCAGTGCATAGGTGCAATTGCTACTGGATTGTTTTTCGTGCCCATCACTGCACAAGCGTATCCAGTCGCATACAAAAGGTTCAACGGACTCCAAGGGTCACAAGAAAGCCTGGGAGAACCCAGTGCTTAGTGATGATCTTTTTCTGCCTTTAATACATCCTGTCTGGATACTCTTTCTGGAACAGCAGACAGTGGATTTACCAGCATTTCCATGTAATGAAAAGCACATTTCATTGTGCGTCTGCCTTGATTTCACACATTCACAAATCAATCAAACTAACTTCTCCGTAACTGAACTCTCCCTTCCACTCGCTTAAAATAATTTATACCCTGGCACTATTAATTTTTCAAGCAGTATATCTGCAGGGATCAAGGACGCCTCCCTTTTAAACTGGTTCCCCACTTGGCATCATAGTATTTTAGGGCCAGTTTCTTTGATCAATGTGTAAAGGCTATTTTATGAAAGGCAGGTATCTGATTCATTGTGAGTCTTTCCTGTGGTTGGTATACTGCTCCGGCAGCTAGTACCAGAGTAGGAGAGAACTAGGAGTTCAGGGCTGAAATCTAATATTGAATCTGACAGAAAGGTATATCAGATATTTTGTTGGGGCCATAAATAGTAAGGAGAGGCTAAGGCATGTTAACTTTGAATTGGGTTTATTTGAATGTGATTATTTCCTATGGTGTAGCTGAAGCCCATATGACGTTTCTCAGGGAGCTCTTTCTTTGAGCGCTGACAGAGAAAAACAACATATGACCGCAATCAAAATGAACCATGTAGGAAAGAAGGTTGATTAGTGGTTGTCATGGATTGGGAAAAAAAGCAGAAGGTGCTGCAGGGCAGGACTGGGGAAGCTGCAAGATAGTCCAAGTGGCAGGTGCACGGGGGCTAACGGAGAGCTGTACTCGGCCTTTCTGTTTGTCTTCATGTCGGCTAGAAACCGTCCAGCCTGAAAGAGCATATTTTGCTCATTGTGTGCAGAAAACCTTGACACTGAGGACTAATTTATTCGTCACACTGGCTGTGTCTATACAAGATGCTTTCCTCCGCAGTAGACTAATCTACTGCACAGGAAAGCATCACCATCTACACATGCAGGTACTTATTGTGCAGTAAATTTACTGTGCAGTAAAGCCACCTAGCATTAATTGCATGTATAGTCGTGCCCACTGCTGAGTTCTTCGGTTTGTTTGTTTCTAAAGAAGCCTGTCATTTTAGAACACGAAAAAACCCCCAAAGCCCCAAACCTACTGTATATTTGATTGCCATGAATTCACTCACAGGCTAGAAAGGAAGGAAAGAAATCAACATTCAATTAAATTCAACTTTATCTCCTATCCTTCTGCTGTTATCTAACAGCCATAAATGAAATGGAGTCTAAAACGCAATTCAGCTCTAAGCATTTTTGTCATGCAAATAGTCATTGCTAATAATCCCTGCCTTTTTTTAAGCTATTGTTTATTGCTATGAAGTACACTCTAGAGTTTCAAGGAGTGGCTTTTGAAAGCAGAGCACAACAGACACAAAAATGTGCATGTACCAATTGCACATATAAAATATGGTATTTGCATGCAGAGGCTGAGAAACTACTCACACAAGTACTCGTGGACACATTTTCTGAACGTCACAGAGGAACCAAAGGACCCACAAGTCTAAGGAACCAATGTGAAGGTCTGTGACATAAAGATGTCATTCAAGGGAAAAATGGTGAAGGTGATAATTTTGTTTGAGAAGTACCTTGCAACGGTGGTGCATGCTTGGATTACGGTTTTCTATGCAGACAGGTAGCTATAGGTGCTGCTTATAGAGCTCTCTAGTTTACAGACTGTCTTGCTGTAGTGCTTGAGGTATGATGCAGATAACATTAAAGATATGTCTTGACTGCATGCCAAAGCAAAGTCAATCCTGGGTGCTGTGCTCACGCTCATTCCTGTCCTTACTCTTCTCCATACTCTAGCTGCAAATAGGCATTCATTTCTAGGTGCTGGGTGCTGTCAAAGGATTATTTGACAACAGAGGAAAAGATTATTTTAGGTATTTAGGTGACCTGAATATTAATCCCCACTTTTCTTTTACCAGACTAGATTTGTTTCAGTAAGGCTGGTTTCATCTGAGTACGTGCTCTCCAGGGAATGCAAACTGCACAGATGATACCTGATCCTCTAATCATGCCTGTCATTATTGCCATGGTTACAGGGCTAGCTGTTCCCTTGATCCCTTTCCAGTATCTCTTGCCTTTACCTGTTTGAGGCACCTGTGCATCATCCCTGGAGGAGTGGTAGCCAGACAGCATCCTTAAAGGTTTGTTTAAACATAACACTGCAAAATTTAGGGGAAAGACTATTAAAGTAAAAAAAGAAAGAAACAGGCTATAAAATATGCCTGTCTTGTTCACCTAAGTGCAACCTAAGGGGCTTATCACTCCCAGACATTTAGGAAGACTCACCTGCATCAGATTCTTCTGCGGCTGCTGTCTCTGTGTCTGCCGATTCCTAATGAACAGGCCTCAGATAGCTCCCGAGAGCAAAAAGCTCACCTTCTTTCAATATTAACCTGGCAGGCTATCTCAGCACAAAGGTAAGTGATGCCTTTTTTGTGAGTCTCCCATCCAAAAATGAACCATTTCAAACCCGTCTCAGTTTAAGTGACGGTTGGGAGAAGGCCAACGCAGTCGTCGTCTTTTAAGACAATATCACTGCAAGGGAAAGGAAAAGAAGCACTAAGGTATCTGATATGCACAAGAAAAGCTGAAAACTCATTTTTCAAAGTTTTGCATCCATGAACTAGCAAAGCATTGAGCCGTGAGCATACCAGAGTCAATCAGAAGATGCTATATTGTCAAATTTATCTCTTCCATCCCCATCCACACATATTCAGTCTAGTAATGTGTAAATTATTTATTTTATAAAGAAAATTTCCTCCAAGCAAGGAAATCCGCAATAAAATGAAAAGGTATTTGCACTGAAATATAATCTAACTGGAACTGCACTTACTTCTGTAACACTAAAAAGTCATTGGTATTCAGCTGAAGTGTATTTGTCTTTAATTCAGGCAACTCTTTGCCACTACTGTTACAAATATGCTTTCATGTCCTCTAGTTTGTATCTGGAAAGTGGTCCCGATGCATCACACCAAGGATTAGCTATGTCGGTGATAAAAAGCTACTTGGTTTGAGGACCAATCCTGAACACACTGAGACACAAAATTCGACTGCCTTGGGAAAATCCATTGAAGACCAATCCAACTGCAAGTAGTTACTGGTTTATACAAGTATTTGCGTGATCGATCCCTTAGCTTCAGAAAGCTGCTTTCAGAAAGCTACTTTGCCCGGAGGAAGTACCAATAAAATAATAGTTGTCTTAAATGACCAATAATTATGAAACATGGTTCTGAACCTTGGCCAAGCGTGTTGAATAATGTACATTTCCTAATCACGGGGGTACCTTGGTAGCATACCAGGGATTGAATCAGGGGGCCTTCCTCGACAAAAAAATGAACTGCTATAGCTGAATACTGTAACAACGCTCGTGATCTACGCATCGTCCCAAGGTGAAATCTGTATCACAGGCAGTTTACACCCATGGAGATGGAAGTCGAGGTAGACGGCTAGAAAGAGACTCAGGAAGGAAAAGCTCAGCATTTAAAATCCCTCAAATTTCAGGTCTGGAGTTTTATGCCACTCATTCTCCAGGATCCATTTTGCATCCCTTTCCTTTAGCAAGTAGCTCACCCTCCATTTTTAAATCTATTATATGGTTGAGACCACTGAGCCAAATGAACGATACAGGCCCTGCCTGCCCCTGTTGTTAGAGGCGATATCTTCTGTGTGCAGTCAACTAACAGGCAAGAAGGATGAGAGGGGGCATTTCTGTGTTTGACTGCTGTGAATATCCTGAACCAGGTACACCTTTTGTAACTCCGGGTCCAGAGACTGAAGTAGAGATTGGTTGCTCAGTTTAGTGTGTAGGGGAGGGTGGGGAAGGTCAGGTCAACCGATGACAAATGCCAAGATAGAGACAATTGAATTATTCTGCACAATGATGTTACCATGAAGGATAAAGCATTTAAGCAGGTAATTGCGCCTCCTTTATTTCCATTGCTGATTCCGAAGTAATACAATTATTTGGGAAGGCGATGTCTCAGTTCTGATTCGCATCAGGGAGCAGTACTCTGTGTGCCTCATGAACTGTTAATTCAACATGACAGTTTTGACCCGGGAGCACTAATAACGTTGTCATCTCAGTTGTATGTTGGCACAAAGCTGGACTGCTCTCACTAATTCCGGCAATTTTCTGGGACCAGGGAGCTCTCAGGTGAAAATTGTGTACAAAGTCTTTTTTTTTTTTAACTAAGCCGGCAGGCTATTAAAAGCATTTTCCTTCTGAATGAAAAATCATGTGGTTTGGTTTGTTTTTTTTAATATGGTTTCATTGAATAAGCCTTTTCCATATCAAAGGATCCAGAAACGATTGTGAAAATGGGATGCGTTGCGGAAATTACAGACCCGCCGACCTAAAAAGGGAAGAATCTACTTTCCCTTGACTACTTGCTAAAATCTGAATCCTGCCCAGCTTTGAGATGGATGGGCGCTCTTGCAGAAATCCCAGGGCGCACACGCAGACGTGTGGTGGCACTTTCCCACACGCCTCCCGTGTGCTGCACTTCCACGTTCTGCTTGCTCTAAGGACGAGCGGACAAGAAAAATAAAACAAAGCCTTTGATGGCAGATGCATCCTTCTGCACAGACGAAGTGAGTCTCGGGTGGGTAAGTGAGCGTAATGCCACTGAAACTGCTGGCTTTTTGATCACGCTGCTTTGCACCAATGGTGAATCTGGCCCGTGCCCTTGAAGTGCTCCTTCTCACCTGTGATGCACAGCCGAGCATGTCTGAGTGGAATAACTATCTGCTGGATGCTGACAGTCTTGAGCAATTGCAGTTTACAAGGCGGCAGTCTGCACTTCCCACACAGCCTCTGACACTAGAGATGGGTAGAAAATGATCTAATCAGCCGTTCCAGCGCAGCGCAGCGTCTCTTTTGCCACCTTCACTTTACTTTGGGGATAGATTATGAGAGATCTCTGTAACACAAGTACTGCATTCATAAAAACAACAGAGATCTCTGCCGGGTAACAGGAGAGCGACGAAAGGTGTTTAGATGACACACGGGGTTTACTAAGCCCATTTCTCGCCAGTTGTCTGACTATGAATAATAACCAGGCCAGGTGCTGCCCCGAGTAGAGAGGCCTTCCTGACCTGGGGCCTAGCACTTGTGTTTCAATTTAAATGTCTTGTGTTTCAATTTTAAATGTCCAAAATGTCAAGCTGCCCCATCCTTAATTTCATACCGGCATGGATGAGCTAGGTAGCGCACATATGGAGTTATACGTCCCCTAGGAGAGAGGATTCTCCCCCTGCAGCTCATGCAATTCAGCTTGCATCGACTTCAGTAGTCATCTGTGGTGCATTAGAATAAAGTTTCAGAGGATCGCAGTCACCCAGACCCAGTCTCATAGCTGGCTCCTTTGGCTCCTCTCACTTTCAGGTAGGTGGGCAAATTTCTTATGTATCCACTTGGCTCTGACCACATGCGTCATTCCCCCTCCTTTCAGCAAAACACTTTATTCATCACCTCAGGGCCACTTAAGCACATGATTCACTTGAAGCAAATGATTGGAGGGACTTACTTAACAGGGCTGAATTTACACATGCCCTTTTTGAGTTGAACGAGGCAGCCATGGCCTTGTTGAGCACCTGCGCATCTTCAAGCAGCAGAGACAAGTCACTAGTATTTTAATTCTTCTTTAATTATCGCTGAACAGCTATATTGGCATTACCACTCAGCAGTTTTCTCTATATTGGCATTACCACCCAGTTTTCTCTTTACTTCATCCCACGAGCAAAGCCTGCCTGTCTCTAATATCTGGAAGTGCAGCCAGACGCAGTCTTCTGATCTCTGAATATCCTTCGTTCAGCGGTTTGCAGCTGCTCTCTCACCAGCCTCGTGCACAGCCCACAACTATTTCTGCTCATTGCTCCTGTGGTCCGGAAGGTACAAACCAGGCATCTCTCGTGCTTGAATCCTCTTCCAGTTCACCCTGTTTCAAAGGCAAAAGCACTTAAGGATACAGAAAAAAAAGGGGGATCAGAGCTAAGTGCACCACCGCTTTTGTTTCAGAGCCTCAGCTCTGTTAGAAACTCTTATTTACCCTTTTTCTGAGCCTTCTCACTTCCCTTTGTAGCTAGTACTACAGCCCTGTGGATGGATGCTACATGTAAAACAGGTTGCAGTCGTGATAAGTTAATTTGTTGTGACTGCCATTCCCCCATGGGTCCGCAGGAACGCTACTGTACAAAAGTCAATTGGGGGGGTGTGCCAGCCGTTCCCAAGACTGATGGATTATCCTTCCCTGCTTGGGTAGTTCTTACACAAGTGCTGCGTTAGTATTAGCCCAGCGTGGAAGTCAAGTCGCTTCAGCGTGCAGCCTGGAAAACGAAGAATGACATATTTGAAAAGCATTAGAATAAAATGCCTCTCAAACAGAAATCAGACACAAAACATAAATCATACCCCAGGAATGAGAGACGTGGGCTGCCTCTTCTCACGCACTCCTCCACTCCTGCTGACAGCGGGTGCTGAAATAAACTTGCTCAGATGTCAAGTCAGTCGTCAGAGAGAAGCGGGTGGAGAAGGGTGGGGAACGGATTCCTTCTCTCTTCCAACAGCCACTTTCCCCAGTGACATTTCTGATAGGCAGAAGCCAGTTAAAATATCCCTGTTCCTAGGTGCCCAACTGCCTGGGACGACACGTTCCTTCCTTTTCCTCTCCGACGGCAGTCGCTGTCAGCTGTGTGCATTTACTACAGTGAGCTGGGTTTTTGGTTGCAGCCGTGCTGGTCTAGGGACAGAGACGCAGGCGAGGTTCCTTGAGCAGATGCGATCTCTTTTATTAAACCAACTGAGTAGCTGGGGGAAAGTTCTTAGCAAGCTTTTGGGTGCAATCACCCTTTTTCAGGCATAAGGAGTCTGCTGTTCAAGACTCAAAGGAAACAGCAGAGACTCCCTATACCTGAAGAAGGGTGACTGCGCCCGAAAACTTGCTAAGAACTTTTTCCCAACTGCTTAGTTGGTTTAATAAAAGAGATTGCATCTGCTTAAAGCATCTCGCCGGCTTTACTACAGTGAATAATTTCAATTTGCTGGGGTCCTTTGCCCTCAGCTGACTTCCTGCCCTGGGCCAGGGGCTGGACTCAATGATCTTTGAGGTCCCTTCCAGTCCAGCCCTAACGTCTATGAAAACATTTGCCTGAAAGCTTTCTTGGGCTAAGCTAATCAAGCTCTGAAACATGTCAGGAAGAGATGGGCTGTCTCAATTCAGTACTTACTGGAGGATGCACCAAAGAAAAAGACAAGTATAAGAAGCCAGCAGATCATGTTGTGGAAGCCTCCACTTACACTAGAAGCTAACAGGGATTGAAATGAAAATTTCTGTGCCAGAAGTTGAGAGCCTGCCAGCAAAGTGTCCGTCTGCTGTGCGCACACACAAAAAAAAGCTTTGCCAGAAGTTGAGAGAACTGGCCCCTTTGCACTGCAGGGTGAAGTGTGAGTTTTAAGCAGCTGGGCATCCCTCGCAGTGAGCAGCAGTCTGGCACGGGCCTGCCTTTTGTATGAGTTAGGACATCTGTTGTGTGAGCAAAATGCACAGGCATCCAGAAAAGCAATCTGGGAAGGAAAGCACCATGTCACTCTGCATACACCACAGCGGTGGGAAACCTGCCTCCACCTTGCAAGAGGGGGAGCAACCGCCACCCCAGTGAGTGGGGGGCATCAGTAGCTGGCAGGATGGAGGCCTTCCTGAGAAAAGACGTGCGCACCCCCAAAAAATCAAGCCTCTCATCTCTTTAAGGAAAAGTATGAGACCCGAACACCGTGACTAAGGAAAGACATGCACACCCCCCAAAAAATCAAGCCTCTCATCTCTTTGAGGAAAAGTATGAGACCTGAACCTTATACAGTGAGGTTCTGTATAAATGATTGTATTGTATCATCCAGGTGTTGCCAGGACTTGTCTTGGGGGTGACGCTAATCCTCAGCAAGAAGAGCTGTGCACGTGGCCCAGCAGACAACAGTCCCGTGCCTAGACCATAAGGCTGAGAGCCGAGGGACATTTCTAAAATTTTGGGGCTTAGGGGGTCTTGCCCTGGCTCTACCAAGGATCCTCCATTGAGAGCTGGGCAAACTACTGGCCCTCCTGAGGGTGAAGCAGATGGTACTTCACCCGACAGGGGTGATGGCTGCAGTTCATTCCTGCCAGGCTGCAACAAAAGCGTGCGCACAAAGACTGTTAACTGCAGCCATGTGGATTATATCAGGAATGCCAAAAAATATGCCATTGCCACTGTTTCCAGTCTTAGCGAATATTGCTCCTCCACAGCTCTGCCGCGAGTGTGAGGGAATCCCATAAGGCCATCGGTAACCCAAACCTCCCGGTCAACAAGGTCATCACCACCGGATAGGCTCAAATCTACAAAATCCTTCTGGAAATACACCGAGAAGCTGTATGATGATAACACGAGCCTCGCAGAGCAGTGGAGGGCAGCCTGGGCAAACGCCAGCGTGCCGCAGAAATACATGGTCAGCGACCCTACAGCCCCCCGGCCAGGATTTGACCAACCGAGAAAGATTTGGTCCTCCCTGAACCAGATCCAGACTTTGTGGAAAACGGGGACACCCTCTCCATTAATGAAGAATCGGAGAGTCCGGGTTGCGCTGGTGGGGCAGCTTTGCAGATGGTTCCTTCACCATATTGTGAACAATTGCCCAATTAGCTCATTTAATGGCAATCTAAACTCAATCCATGCAGCTGCCCGTGAAGCAGTCGAAAGGTTATCACATTTAGAGATTAATCTGTGAATGTTGTAATCTTAAAATGTCATCTGAAAGAAGAGGAAGTTTGCTGCCGCCGTGGCAGTCCAGCACCCTCGCGTGGAAGGGCTGCTACAGCAGCGACTGCAAGGAAAAAAGTCGCTTGGGTTATCTTAACGAACCGTTCCTGCAGAAATACCACTCTCACCCCAGGGAAAGAGCATGGATTCAAGCACAGGTTTTTCCCTCCTCTCGTGTTGATGGCAGTTTAGTTTTGCTTGCCTCTTGGGACCTCCAGCCGCAAGCTTAGATCTCAGGCGATCCAGGCTCTCACCGACAAGGATTATGAAAACATTTGCAGAAGTTTTTTTTTCCCCGCCCACAGTGAAATCCACTGAGCTTTCCCTGCAGCAGTACCTGAGCCTCCTCGGACACGTTGGCGAAGAGACTCGATACCCATTAGCTTGGCAAACCGTGTCTCGTACCTAGAATCCTGCCCGCCCGGGACAGCATAAAGCTCATGACTACGGCTCACGCTAATCTCCGTTCATTGTGTTGTACAGTTGGTGTTTCCAGCCTGTTGGCAAGTCCTTTCCCCAAAAAAGAGCTGTTGAATGAGACAGACGGCCTTATTCATCAGGGTCTCTGAGTCCATACTCATTCATTTTTATCCCATTCTCCTCTTTGGAAAGCTTTCTGATTAACCTGGAATGCAACAAGATTGATCTCCCTCTTCTGCACTATGTGATGTATTAACCCCGAACCTCCTTGCTGAGAACAAGGAATTTCTAAAGGCTCCGAAGTCAGGAGTTAATATTCTCTCTGTTGTCACGCATGCGATCTTATGGAAGGAGAATAGCCGAGGAGGTTATCACTGACATGCCAGGCTTCATGAAACAACATGAGAGCCTTTATGAGCAATGAAGGGGAGCTAAAGGTAATAACAAGGAAGTGCACCACAAAGCGTCTCATTATAGGGAATGTGCTGTGCAAACAGAAGATGAGATGAGATGAGATGTGCAAGTGTCCTTGTTGCTCCGTTATTCCTGAAGGCAGCCCATGAAGCAGCAGATCATGAAACCTTGTCTGACCCTTTCCTAGGGACTTGCCTCCAATCAGCCAAGGAAAAAATGGGCTCACCTGGCAAAGCTTGAAACATCAGTCAATTTGTAGACAGGGACTGCCTGTGATCAGAAAGTGCACTTGGCTTTCTCAGGCAACGTTGCCTCTGATTCTCATTCCTAGCATGGGCGGCTAGAATAAACACACTGAAAGGTCAGTAGACAGAGCATGGGTGTTGAAGAAAAACATTAAAGATGGGGTGGAAGAACGACAAGTTTCATGTGCAGTTCCTCGGCATGCATGGTTACCAAGCTTGAATATGCACATCAGGCCCCTGGAGGGTCAAGCACTCCAATCAGTTCATCACACAGGGACAAAAATGTGCATGCAATTTTTGTTAGGAACATGCTGCAATCACAAAAAGAAAATGAGGACTCGACCCTTGACCTGATCGTGTGACCATTTCCTGTACGTATTTAGTGGTCAGGCTAAAACAGACAGTGCTGTCATCTGTGAGTGGTATAGCTGTCCCTTAACGCGACGCTTTAGATGTATGAACAATTCGGTACCAAAGCCTCTTCCATTCCTTGCCAATCCCATCTCTCCCCAATCCCATCCCAATTCATGCACTTATTATTGTAGTTTCCCCTACAAAAATGAAATTCTTGATTGAAAACTATTTTCTCCCTATAGATTATTGCTGCCCATTTCAAAGATTCCTCCTAGTCACCGGTGTATAAAGATTTCCAGTTTCACTTGAATACGAGACGTGATTAAGGAATCCACCATATGACTTTCAATTCATCGACCGTGTACAGACAAAACTAAAAAATGGAAAGAACAGATTAGTTGCATCAGGGTGAAGAAAAAAGAAATGATCTTTAAAGCAGCTGGATGTAAAATAATCAGAAGTGCATGTTATAAAAGTGGGCGCGTGCATTGCAAATACCATTGCCCATGCACAACTTGGCTTTCACAGGCATATGAGAATATGTATATGTATGCACTAAAAAAGATCTAAATGCATCGGTGAGCATGAGCGTATGGATTTTTGAGGGCTTCTGAGCCTAAAGTTTCAGTGTTTATCTCAAGGTTATACAGTATAGATTTACAGTATATAAATATGTGTGTATATATATGTGTGTGTGTGCGTGTATATATACACACACACACATATAAATAACAATGTACTGTATATATTCGCATATACTGTATACTATATTTATACAGTATATATTCGCATATACTGTATAAATATATACAGTATATTAATGAGTAATATATAAAACAAGCTAATAACAATTACATGCTTAACTCAAGATCGATTAGAAATAGTCTTTCCCCCTGAAGTTAAGGCTCTGATTCTGACCTCAGTTGCGCCTGATTTTCAAATGTGACCAGAGAGATAAAACGTGATTATATCTTAGTCTCCCAGATATTGCTCTAACTCCTGTTGGGCATTTGTTGGTAATTTTTGCTGTTCAAGATCTGCAGGATGGAGCTGGACATACGTATATATGTACATATATATGTAAGTATTTACTGTTTATTAAATATATGTATGTATGTATGTATGTATGTATGTCTATCTCTTTTTCAAGATCTGCAGGGTGGAGCTGGACATACATATATATGTAAATGTATACCGTTTATTAAATATATGTATGTCTGTATGTATGTATGTCTATCTTATTAATCCTATGCAAAAGTAAGAGCACATGCAACATAAAGCCATACAGGTACAGTTACACTTGATGGATGGGGCTGATGTGAAATGAAGTGCATGGGCAATCCCAGACATGTTCTACTGCCATGTCCCATATAAGATGACAGGAGTGGTATCCCCTGTAGCAGGGGAAATAGCTAGAATGCCCTGTCCTGAAGTCACAGTAAAACCTGTCAACAGTAGCTGATTCATCTGCCATGGCTATGCCTCATTACTGTGTCTCAGCACCTGGGTGCCACATACTTAAAGCCAGCAACACACTAGCTACTAATATAATGGGCAAATGCTGCTTACTGGGCCTCACGGATTTCCTGTTGCAGCTATCCAAAGCAACACAACACAACATGCATTACTATGGTGATAGCTTTTCAAGTAGTCGGCAACACGCAGTCCGTGTGCACGGACAGCACGAAGGAGGCACCTGCACGTTTTCACGATCCTTGCACAAAGAATTCCTCAACTGGCTTTGAAGCACGTCACCTCGTAATGGCCCGGCCCTGTCCCTTCTCGTTAGAACTGAATTACACAGAAGGGAGTGATCACCTCTGGGAGTGATCATCCTCAGCCGTGAGGGATGGTGGGAAACAGCTTTAATGATTTTTGTTACACAAATGCCAGAACTCTGACTTCGGTACAAGGCAAAGGCAGCTCTTGTGTTCCTGTTCCAGCTGAAACAGCTGCTCTCTGTGTCTTTGTTGGTCCAGTGCAGAGAAACAAGCCAAAGTAGTAGTACCTTGAATTACATCAAGCCTCTGTTTTCTTTTTCGATCAGAATTAAGGCTTCAGGGCTAAGATCTGTTCTTTGTCTGATTTTATTTCATGTCCTAGATCTAATTGAGAGCATCTTTTATAAGTCCTGTTCAACCTCTCCATCTTACCCCAGATGCACAGACAAGAAACACATTATTCTTTCCCCTGCCACCCAAACTAATAATTTTCACTTTGTTTTTAAGGGATGCTGGCATGAGGTTGCAAAAACACCAAGTGAACTCTACCACCCAACCAAACGTGGAGCTGCATTTTATCTTAATTCAATTAGCTGTCCCAGAAAAAATCCAAACTATTTCCTTATGTCAGGGTAAGGAAAAAAACCCCTATTTCCTTCTGTCTACTGAGTCTGCTGAGGCAGAGGCTCTGATCATAAAACCCAAACTCACTTTGCCTTGTTTTTCTTTGTATTTTTCCAAGAGTGTCTCATTGGGTTTCTTCTCAGGCTCTGTGCCTTTCTCTCTGCCTGCATTCGAGCTGATTTTTTTATTGTTTTCTCTCTTTGATGCTTTCTTCCCAACCCCGCAACCTCCTTTCAGCAGGTCCCATAATGAAGGGGGACTGAATGCGAACACTGGAGCGATTCTGTACCATATGATGAGGCTCCTTGCGGCGTTTCAAGCATACCAATCCTCGTGAGGCAGTCTCCTGGTAATTATGTCACTTGGCATGCCATCATTCAAGCCAGAGATGTAATATTCTAGCAAACACTGAGTCAAATGGGGGCTCAAGGTGTTGCAGGGGTGTGAGTAAAACTAGCGCGAATCTTATCCCACTACCAGCCCTCTTCCATATGAGCTATCTCCAAAGTCCATTGGATTCCCATGGCATGCCCTTTCTGAATCATGGCAGGCCCAGTTTGCATTAAACCAGGCATTTGCATGTGGCAGGACAGAGAACTCAGTTGCTGCTCAGTGGAAAGGTTTCAGTTCAGCCGTGCTTGCAGGTGTGTTTTATTCCATCCAGCCGCATCGAAAAGGTTCTCATCTTATATTCCTCCCTGTCTCTGGCTTTGTCCCAGGATGATAAATTATTGCTCTCAGCTATACCTCCATGGATGCTCTCTGAGTGTCTCTGTGGCTGTTATCGTTTCCTTATTCTCTTTCAGGAGCTTCTGTGCATCTTCTGTCAGGATGCATTGATTTGGAGATATCAAAACTCACCTATTAAAGGGACAGGGAAGGAAGGCAAGCCATTTCATCCCAGGTGTTTTGCTTCCAAGGGCTGAAAAGGAACAGGGATGTGGCATGAAATATCTAGGGACCTCCAGGAATATCCAGTTAGTGATCCATGCTGGATTGAAACCTGGTTTCTATTCTGCCCTTGACAAAATTGGAGGATTTTTCATGACCTGGTGGGTTGTCCAATATGCTGTAATGTATCTGTTCTTGATTGATTTGGCAGTCCTTCATCTCTTCCATGAGATAATTCTGACACCATCTTCCTCAGCCTTCTCCGCAAGACTGCCCTATACCATGCCTATGCTACCCAGACTCAGTGCATGATTATTTTAGGATTTCCACACATTTACTTTCACATTTCTCCAAACAGTGGACACTGGATTAGCCTTCCAGACCCAAACTTACAGCAGGGACCTAAACCAGATTCTCACAGGGGCCTCACCTCAGTTTGTATAAACAGTCCTATTGCTTACCTGCATAGAGAGGGGTTTTTTGCACACACAGTTGCTCACCCAAATAATGGCAAATATATGCACAGAGCCCACTAATGCTTGATTCCCGTAGGACTGGGGGTGCTCACAGGAGCAGTGCACCACAAGCTCCAGGTGCAAAGTTATGTAGACACAAAGAAAGTCCCCAGTTTTAAAACTGAGTCCAAAAAGTGAAATGTTTGCCAGGTAAATAGCATTGACTCCAACTGCCTCTTCCCTCTTGACGTCCCAGTTAGTTTTTGTTACGTACTGTCAGTAATGCTGCTGCACTACAACCTCTCTGAGTTATAAACTACTCATTTTAAGCATGTGCTGTGGTGTCTAACACTTACTCCCCTGCATCGAGAATCTTTGAAGTCATTAATCCTCTAATGGGCATCCGGTCAGGCCCAGAATAGCAAAATGTCCTGTCTAGTAAATCCAGCCTGATTCACAGTGGCTTGTTCCACTAAGAATATCCTGCATTTGGCTTATGTGGTCACTTATTATTAATTATTTCTACAATGCCTGTCAGTCCAGCAGCTGTAATTACATGTGTGACAACCACACAAACGCACGGCCAAAAGAGGTAATTGGTCCTGCAGAATAATAGATGCATTCTGCTCTGTTTTGTGCGGGTCTTCAGATTTGATTAGGGAGACCCAGGCTGGCTTGTGGTGGCCAGATTGTGTTAGCAAAATGCATTACCCTTTAAAATCCCTATCATTGATCAGGTTTGTCTTCCTGCGTGCTCGCCTTTCTCAGCTCCCGCGCACGTCTTCAGCAAGAACGGCTGGACCTGCGAGCTCCCTGCCATGTACTTGGTTCACTTGGCATGAATACAGTAGGGAAACCTAAGGTGGGGGGGAAATTTAGCATTTGGCTATAAACAAACATGTAGCATCTGACTCTACACAAAGCCATTTGACATTTGGTAATGGAAGTGGAGGGAATAAACTGTGCTGATTGACACTGCGGGGTTGTGTTCCTGCGATCAAGTGTGCTGATATTGGAGCCCGGGTTTGTTCTCTTGCTTCTGTCCATCTTTTCTTCCCTTCTCAATTTTCCTCCCCTCCTCACTCACTGAGTATAGCATACTATGCTCTCTAGGTTGGGCACATCCCAAGGCCAAGGACTGCTGCAGGGGGGAGAAGGCAAATCTAAGGCAGTACAGGGGCAAAAAAGCAAACTGCCTCTGTTGTTACCGCCCCTGCGTATCTCCAAAGCCTGCTCTCTCCTCCACCTGCTTCATGCCAGATCCTCAGGTTTTTCTGGCGAATAATTTCTTTTTAACCCTACCCACAACTGTCCTGGTCTTGCTCTGCTGGGTAGCTTCTTTCTGTCGGGGTATGGGTTGTAGCTGCGTCGGTCGAAGGACGTAGGCAGACAAGGTTCTTCTTTCTATCGGGGCATTTCTGGTGCTGATGTTGGCCTGGTTCCTAGGAGATAAGTGTCTTTATCACAAACCCGATACCGCTGGAGGCAGTCACAGGAGACAGGCCGAGGGGCAAATGGGCTACAGAGACTGAACTCTTCTGTCCTTGCAGGGCAAGAGAATAAGAGCAAGGAAAAACATGAGAGAAGCTAAAGACAGCCACCAGCTGTCAGGCAGAGGGTGGACTGCCACATGTTTGATGGCTAGTTTTACAGCAGTGCCTGGAAAATGCACCGTGTGTGTTATAATGCACAGCCTGCAGCAGCCCCTGCCCCAAGAAGCTTAAGCTGTGAAGCAGACAAGACGCACACAGTGGCAGGGAGAGCAGAGCTCAGGAGAAGCAATTGGCCCAGAGTCGCACCTCAGAGCCAGGACTCCCCTCCTTCCAGCACCCAAACCAATGCCCAATTCAGGAGACCGCACTGCCTCTTGCTTCTGTTTTTACATTTGTCCAGCTGCTGTTGCAGTGGCAAGAGGCAGCACACCCTCGGCATCGAGAAAAAAGAAATCAAGGGAGGCTTTGTCTGTGCAAAACCAAAAGGTAGCTAATGGGATACGGGTCTCGCCTTCCTCAGGTTGCAGCAAACTCAGATCACAGCTTTCATCTTGGGCACAGCTTTCATATCAAATGACTTTTCTTTCCCCATTGTCTCAATCCAGGCTTTTTTACCAGCTGTCAGCATAACTTGTATTGAAGTTTTACAAAGAGGCTTCTATTGTTTAGGCAGTGTCATTGTCTCTGGAAGGGGAATGATTGTCAGTTCTGCTGTGGGCTGGCATTTTGTCTGGATTTAGAAATGAAGGACTAGTCTAAATTAAGAGTCTCCTGCAGAATGAAAGGGTGGCAGCAGCCAGCTGAAATTTGCCTCTCTGCAAAAAAAAGAACCTGATAAAGAAGTCTGTGGCTGGCTGGGCTGTTGCTGGTGAGTCTGAGTCTCATGCCAGTGCCGAATACACTGAAGTCGAGTGAGTTACGCTGCTCTGAACCTGATGGTTGAGAGAGAGGAACAGGGCACCCTACTGATGCCCCAAAAATAGTTTCATAGTTTCTAGGGTCAGAAGGGACCTGAACAGATCGTCAATCTGACCCTGATCATCAAGTCCGACCCCTTTCCAATAGCAAGTGGAACGGTCTGCTTGAGTTGCTCAGATGGCCTATGGTCTTTTCCCTGGGGAAAAAGGGAAAGGATAAGGATGGAGATTTGCGAACTGAGCAAATTTGAATCATCCAAGGTGATATTAATAAAAATGCTAGGTGAAGCAAAGAGCCATTCGTATCAAAGAGCCGTCCCTTGATGGGAGCCCAGTGAACATTCGTGTGCAACCTATTAGAGAAAGACTAACAGATCTTGGGGAAAATGAATATTTTGACTCCACTACATCAGAAAAGTTACTAATGCAGATGAGTTGCTCTGGTTGCTTTGTCACTCTTCCCATCTGGTACCAATGGAAGGCAATTCCAGATGCTAATATTTATCATGGAAATCTGCTTGGTGCAGCGCCGTAACTGCATGGTCCATTCTTGCTGGGCTTTGCAGAGTAACCCTTTTGCACACATCTGAACTGAGGCATTCATACCCACCCACACGCTCTATCTGATACTGCCTTCTAGTATGGCATGTGTACAAGGGAAAGAAGTCTTGCAGCAGAGTGAAACGCTGTTTTTGCTTTCAGGATAAAAAGACAGGCATTCATGCATCCGGGAAGCTCAGCCATGGCTATCCCTGAGCAGCAGAAAGGCTTGTCATCTTGCTAAATTAATGCATAGACATTCCTTGAGCCTTATCAGGCATTTAACTGAAAGACAAACACTTGGAAGATATTATCTTGCTTGTGATGGGTAAATGAGATCCCTTGAACTAGTCTTCAGATATTTTGTTCAGTGAGGTTTTTCTTTCTTTCTAAACTGATGCCTTTCTGTCTTGTTACCAGCTTAGAAAGTGTTAGAGGCACCTGGGGGGAAGAGATGTACGTGTCTGGGAAGTTAAGAGTGGGACAGATGACAGCACCCTTTTCAATTAGTTAGTCCCCGAAAACTCATCTGCTGGTCAGAACCAAAAGAGATGCTCATTTGGAGGAAAGCCGGCTTTCCAGCAACTATTTCTGACCTGCTCCCACTACCAAAGAGATCGTTCCAGGCTCCACAAAGGGAAGGAAATAGCTTGTGCAGCAGAAATCCAGAGGGCCGCGTGCCATTTGGGCACCTTCTCCACGAGCATGAATCACGTGACTGACGCGATGCATGCCAAAGGACTGATTACAGATGGGATTTGGGAGACGACGCTGAATGGCAGATTATTGTGCTTGCTGGATTGCCTGCATTTCCCAGCTGTTTCTTTCTACCATCTGTGCCCTGGAGGACAACCATTCTGCTTCTCTGCAGCCATCTGGGTAGTCCTGTGCCGAGACCCTCTCCTGAGGCCGCCACACGTAGGCTAGCTTTTTAGGAGATCCAGTCAGGCTTTTAAATGTGCTGTTTTCAATCACCCGAAGCATTGTAAAGCACTCGGAGAGGTTTTTCCCTCTCGGCTTCACAAGGATTTAGATGTGTGTGTGCAGTCACCAAGACCCTATCTCAGCAAAGCAGTCGAACACATGAAGCGGATGAGCCCTCTCGACCACCCGGGGATTAGATCCTGTAGGTGGAAAAGACGCCCTTCAAACACCTGAAGGCCGGGCTGTAATTCATCCTGCTCAAGCAGAGATGTGTTGTATGGCAGGAAAAACCCCTCAGTAGTCAATCGCTCTGTTTCGTGGACACCAACTAGCCAACCTGCCATCTGGGCTTTGGATCAGGCCTTCTGTAGGCCTGGCCTCTGCGCTGGTGCTAGAATCGGGCCCCGGGGAGGCTAAAGCAAAATAGCAGCTGCAGCAGTGTGATTTGCTGGGTGTAGAAAGAGTTGGTTGCCCAGCCCACAGACTCCAGCTGCCGTTATTTCCAGCTAAAAGCAAGCTTAGCCATGGTACTGCCTACTTTTCAATGCAATGGAAAACTTCAAATCATTCAAACACAATCAACCAGGCCTTTCATTGCTATTTTTTCTTCCAAACCAAGATGCACAGCATGTATTTTAAAGCTACAAGGGGGTGATAGAAACCCTCTCATCTCACTTCCTCCTGAAAAAACCAGAGCGGTGGTAGTTTGGAAATTCAGTGTAAAGGGGCCTTCGTAGGACAGGGTGAATATAAGACATGCTCATTCGTCAGTCCTCTTGTCTCATTCCTCTTCCAGTTTAGTACCATCTGTAATTGTTAGAAATATTATTAAACATGCATTATCAATAGCTGTTAGCTCCCATCAATAGTGTTGTCCTCTGAATAAGCACGGCTGCCAGCCCTCCTTGTCTCCTTAATGAGAGAGGGAAGGGGGGGGTTGGAAACTGAAGGAAAAACTCCAAGAGCTCTTTGTACTAAGGTA
>NW_017728942.1:8696825-8704894 GCF_001723895.1 Crocodylus porosus
TGATTGTGCCCGGGGGCAGAGGGTTTTGATCTTTTGTCTTCTCCCTCTGACCCTATTTGCAAATATATACCTTTTGTCTCACCAACAATGTGTGCCTAAGGATTGTTATTCAATGAGCCTCCAAAGAAACGAACCGAGAGAGAGTTTTTTTTACCTCATAATGATGAGCTTTGGCAACAGGCAACCTCGTCAGCTAGGAATTAGATCAAGCACCAATAACAATAACCACATTTTGCAGTTGTCACAAAGCAGCGCCTGCGATCACTGGCAAATGAGGCTGGTTCCAATTAGCCCCCAAATGATGCAAGACGCTTCATATGCCAGCACCGATCCTAGAACCAAAAACCACCTTGGGGAATCAGCTGCCAGTCCCAACTCACCGGGATTGTGGGCGACCAGGAGCAAACGGCGTTTTGTGAAAGGGTTGCACAAAGGAAGTGAAGGCAAGACCAAGAATCTGGTCTCTCCTGTTCTAAACAAGATATGGGTTGTCTGCGGACTGAAAGCTGTTTTGCAGCACTCGTTTTTCCAAAGATGGTCTTCCCACTGTCTACACTTTAGTCCATGGCGGCCCAATGGAGTATGATAATGTAAGATGGGCATCATCTATAAGAGCCCCAAAGCCAAGGCAGTCCCAGTCAATATGACCAGGATGGGAACAGGCCTGTACACGTAAAATCTGCTGTTTCCTTGTGGGCAAGAGAAAAATCCCTGTTGTGCTTGTTGTATCCCTTTGTGACATCTCTTAAATCATCACATTAGATGTGTGAGCCGCGGAATGAAAGCAGGTCACGGTACAACTGCAACTGGCTTTAATGAAGCTTTCTGCAGGATCCATTTGTGACTGTGAAGACATTTTGCACTAGGGTTGTTTTTTTTTCAGTTCTCACACCTTTAATTTAATATATTGAGGAGGCATGAAGGGGTTTATGGATGAAGGGGGGGGCCTGCCAGGATCTTCCATTTTCCTCTGTCTCCCTTTTTCTACCCCAGAGGCTGCCATTACCTTAAGTCAAGGCTGCCTAATTTCCTCTGAAGGGGAGAGATAAGATGACTGCAGGAGCACATCTGGGAGGCACTGGAGTAACCAAATTATTTGAGCATGGCCCCTTCCCTTGACAGGCTGTCTCCTTGGGGGGAGAGGAGGATTGTGACCGCACCAAGCTCAGCACCCACACAGCCACTCCAGCAGACCCATGTTAGGGGCGTTTGCCTCTAGTCATCTGCACAGCCAGAATATGGCCCCTTTCCATGGTTCAGCTGAGAATATGGGCTTTTTAATGAACTCAGTAAGCACACTATAATGCATCCCAGTCTAAAATATGGAGTTGGGTCGTGGTGCCGCCTACATCTCAGCATATTAGATTAAGCTGAACTGCAGGAGAGCGTGTTATACAACATCACAGCATATTAACTTGAATTTGTACTTAGTATATTTACATCATATGATAATGGATTGCTGTCAGCAAAGGCTGTTGGAAGAAGGAAGCCTATTAATAGAGACTTAATGAAAACAGAGAGGGGGGATAATTAGATTTACTGGTACTGGGGCTCAAGTTGTGCCTTCCACATGCTGAGCATGGCAGGAAAGGGATTTCAGAATAAAAGAAAGGGAATTATTGCTGAGAATTTGAGCAATTCTTCTCACTGCTTTGGACTAGGAAGCATCAAGTTTCTTCAGTTATAAACCACTGCAGGTATGTATTCATGCAAGTGTTTTGGCAATAGTCTCATTTAGATGCTGTGACCTAGTAAAAAATGAGTTTATTTTACTGCAGGGAAGAGCATGCCACCCTTTTTGGACAGGGGGCTAATGCTCCAGCCAAGATGCTTCTCCAGTGACTTTCAGCTTCCTCTCCAGACCAAGGATTAGCCCACTCCGGTTTAGCCACCACTGGAGATCAGGCATCGATGGGCCACGTAGAATAGAAAGCCAAGATAGGGTTAAGTGTTGTACCACAGCTTCACAAACTGGTCGTCACAGCTTTGAAAATAAGAGAGTAAGGATTTTATAATAGCCACATTGTGAGATGCTGAGTGAACGATTAGCAATTCATGTGTTATCATAA
This sequence comes from Crocodylus porosus, assembly GCF_001723895.1. Lineage (NCBI taxonomy): Eukaryota > Metazoa > Chordata > Crocodylia > Crocodylidae > Crocodylus > Crocodylus porosus. The sequence continues at coordinate 8,698,895 of NW_017728942.1, forward strand.
GCATAGCTTTCACACATACGTAGTAGCCTTGGTCATCCCTACAGAGGATGAAGGGAGCATGCGCAGTGTTGTTGACATCCCACCAGGCAGGCATACATCCAGCACATAGGCAGGAAAGCTACCCTTGTGACTGAGACACAAAGCCAGGAATGAAAGGCTGGTTTTCAGCCCTGGCCCTGCAAGAGAAGCTCAGCGTGACATTTAGCAAACAGTTTATTCTCTCTGCGCCTCCATCCCCCATCTGTAAAAACTGAGGATAATTATATTTCTGGGTTGGGAAGATCAATACATTAACCTGTTCAAGGCAATTAAATAACTACTGCAGTCATGGAGGCCCTGGAAGAACTCAGACGGATGGGTGGTGCCTTTCCCTCCCGTGTAAAGGGCCACAAAGGTAACACATCTCGTATAAATGAATGTGACATTCCCATGATAAGTTGCAGGCCTGTGGAATAAATGGATTTGTCGTGTAGTTGTGACCACATCTCTTGCCCTCTACCCACGAATCTGTTTATTTTGGACCTTTGGACTAGCTTTGACCTGCCAGCTTTTGCCAAGTGATTTTCAGTTTGGATTGGAAATGTTTATGAACCGGCCTTGTGAGACCCACGCAGCGTGCTCTGATTTGTTCTTACTTGGATTTCAGAGCGTGCTGGGGGAGGAGGACTCTCCTATATTTTCTTTCAGTCCATCTAAGCTATTGGTTTATGCCTGGAAACATTCATGTGACAATGCTACAGATAGCAACAACCAATTTTATTTTCAGTTTAATGGAATAAGTTCCCATATGTTATCAATAGAGGCAAAAAAATTAACAGCCCCAGAAAGAAATGGCATCCAAACAGAATTCAAATGGATTCAGCTAGAATAACACATCACAAAAATTTAACCTGTTCTGTCTCCCTTACCAGACGTTTGCAGCAATGACAGTGAATAGTACCCACGGCAATGCTGCCAGCATTGACGGCATCCTTAATTAATCAAAGCAAGACAAAAACAAAAGCAGGGGCTCTCTGCATTAAATATTTTCCTTGCACACTGTAGTCTTAGGCACACTGCTTTGTATTTGGGAACATTAAAACATAAGTACTGCCATTTACTAAGTCAGACCATAGGTCCATCTTGCCCAGTCTCCTGTGTCACGCGGTGGCGGAGAGTGATTGCCGAAAGGGATTTTAATTAGAAACACAAGGAGGTCACTCAATCCTTAAAGAGACTATTTGTGATCTTAATTATTACTGCTCATCTGTTTTTTAGCAAGCAGCACTCTGGGGATTGTAAGAAATGCTGCTTAGGACCAGTATGCCTGGATCCACTGGAATATGACACAGTGGTGGTTCACACAGGGAGCAGAGGATATATAGGATGGGGCAAAACTCCAGATCCAAAGACCCTAAGTTTAGGAAAGTTTGGATTTAAGAGTGCAAGAATTGCCCGACAGGAACAAAACAAGGGTCCAGATAGCAGATGTCCTGTTCCCAGCTGTGGCAAGCAGATGCTTTAGAGGAAGACTAACCAGAGGAAACAGGACATGTGTAGAGTGACCCAGGCCCTGTCACGCTCTCTCCGTCCTCAGCCGTAGGCTGGATCTGTAACTGTTGTGTTTAACAGCCCGAATAGGCTGGTTCTCCACAGATTTGTCTAACGCTTTCTAAACTCACTTCCACTTTTGACTTCCATCTCGGATACTTTTGTCAGCAATCGACTCAAACGTAGTCATCTCCCAATATTTATTCTCATCCTTTGTCCCCGATCGTTTTACTGTGATTGTCTTGTCTCTCTCCCTCCGTGCACTGAATGCTGGAGGAGTTGGGTTGCCGGAGGCACAATGAATTTCGAGACAACAATGCGCAGAGTCATTGCTGTCCGTGTTGAGACAATGCTCCATTACCTGCGGCTCCCCGATAGACCGGTACATTAGTAAACACAATTTTGCAGCATGTCATCCTCAAGAAATTAGGAGTTCATCAGGCTGTCTGATAACACTGTATTCTCCAGGAGTTGCCAGAACAAGTGCAACCTCATCTTCCAGTTGACTGGGCAGTCCTCTTTTCCTCTCACATCGACAGATCTCAACTGCGGCACATTTCCAGGTTTCTCAGAAGACAAGTCAAGGAATTGTGCTGTCTGAGCGGCCGCAGTCCAAATAAATTCATCACCTCATGCATGCAAGCACAGCTCCGAGGGGCACTGGCTGCATTACTTCTGAGCCAACGAGATGTCAACCTGGTGGCAAATTGGTCATTCTAAAAGCCCAGTGATTCTATGAAATTTGGAGAAAAGTCCATCATATAGGCACACACACACATGCCCATCTAAATATGGATGCATAATATATGTGAGTGCATGTATCTGCTAATGCATAAACAATGCTGGGAGATAAGGAGGTGATTTTTCTGCAAGACAAATGGCACAAAGACAGTGAATATGCTTTCAAAGGATCTTCTCTTGGTTCATCACATGCTTTGCAAACCTCTCAAACCTGTGAGGCAGGCTTCCCAAAAACATGAGTGTGGCTTAGCATTTGATTTTTTTTCCCCCACATACCTGTAATAAACTGAGCGTCATCTATTTTCTGGTGTGTGGGGTGACCCAGACACGGGTCTTGTTTTTAATCCGTTCTGCACAAAGAGGACTAAAAACTTATACTGAATCTTTACCTCCTGAGCAAACTCCTGGTGACTCCTGTAGGCCAGCACTTTACCCTGACTTTTTGGAAGAGCTGAGATTCTCAGAAAAGCACTGAAGTTCAGGAGCTGTGGCTTAAAGACAAGTACCAAATATCACGAGACCCATGATGAAAAGGTGAATAACAGCAGTACTACATGTCTGATATATAAATAACAAGAGCGACAGATGGATCATTTGGGGAAAGCTAAGAGCTCCTCCCAGATATGCGATGGACATCTCCAGGTCAGGAAGAAGGAGGGGGGGGATAAATTCTGCTCCAAATAATAAGATCCGCCTGGAGCTAGCCTCTGACCCAGCGTGCCGGCCTGTTCATTGCTCGCTTGGACCAGGTGAGGAGGAAGTGGGTGGTGGGAGTCTTGGTCTCTAGGAGAGCAGCTGAGTCAGTGGGAGGAAGACGGAGAAACGTTTCACGCTGTGATCGACTACTAGCAACACGCTGCCTGCTGGGAGGAAGCACGGGAGGATTCGTGCGCAGAAACGTGCCTTGGCAGAATTTGCTGTGCCTGTCTTGAGCCCTTCCTTCGTGCCCCGAAGGCTGGGAGACCTTTAGAGACTAGGTCGTTTTGTGCACCGTACTGGTGTTTTCCTCTTCCTATTTCTGTGCTGCATTGAAAGGTGCTAGGGGCTGCCCTCAGTTAATCCAAAGGCAATTACGGATCTTGTCCGAGCCCACGCCGAACCCTGTTTCCCCCTTAAAGGATGTAGCAATGAAGCATCGTCGCGCAGTAGGAACAGCTATAACGAATGAACAGACTGCCCCGAGGTATGTGGCAAGTCCGAACTGACGTATGAGGGGCTCAAATGAGAAATGCAGGGTTTGGCTTGCAGGTCGTGTGTGGTAGACGCAGTAGTTCTGGAGAAGCAGGCTGACTATGTCCCTTAGAGGAAACCGTGCGGGAAACTGTACCTTTAAAAGGCTCTCCCAACAGTCACTTCGGTGCGAGCAGGGGTGGGCACATCTTGGGCGCACAGCTCGCTGGGGTGACAGCCTGCGGCTTTCCAAGGAAGAAAGTTGCCTGCTGATGTGTGTTTCTTTTCCATTCTCTTCGGGAGGGGACTTGGTGACCTCCTTGCAAATAAATCCGCCACCACCCAACAGTATGCCAGACCCACATCCTCCGTTTATCACGTTCAAAGGAAACAAGCCTGAAAAGTTCTGAATATTGGCTACCGCTTCAGCCAAAGGGACAATGTATAAATTGGTGCCTACAGTACGTTATTATAATAACTAGCTGTTTGTTCCCTGCTGTACACTATGGAAATGGAGCAAAACACGACGATAAAGTCAGAATATAATGGCACAGAGTGGTGTTATCTCTGTGGGGTTCCTTGCTTCAGGGAGTTCATGAAAGTTTGGAAAAACCCAGTGGATAACTATTGGCCAACCAATAAAGATGAGTAAACTCTCCTGACACAGGCACTGCCGAAATCTTTCTGATAAACTGCAGTACCCAGGTGAAAGTTGGATAATATATATCCTCTTGGTTACGAGACGAAGACTTCACCTCAACCCCTTGACATGCAGCCCTGCCGTGCACGCCGAGGGCGTGCATGGTCCCATGCACCATGCCCGCTGGAATCGTCCACGGCCATTTCTGAGGAGACTGTAACTCTCCTGCCCTCGCTGCTTAAAAAGCCTCTTCACTACACAAAGAACCGCACTTACCCCTTGAACAAATGTCAAATAAAGATAAACATTTTAGTTAAATCCACTTTGACAGCATTTCCGTGGCAAGTTTCCAGGCAATCGAACGCAAAGCACCGGGCTAGGTTCCAGCTTCATTTAAACCGTTGCTAATCCAGAACAATTTAACTGGCTCCTGCAGAATTACTCAGGAATACGATCCAGGCTAGAGTCGACCCGTCATACACCAAGTGACAAAGAAAACTAAGTTCTTTAACACCTCACTGATACTTCAGCAGACAGGCTGATCAAGGAGGCAGGCAAAAATATCTCACTTGGATCAGCCCTGTGTTACTATTTTTAATTCTTTGTATTGTGGTAATACCCCAACTCTACGCAGGAGCCCTTTGTGCTAGGTACTTTACAACCATCGAGCAAGAGATGGTGCCTGCTCAAAAGAATTTAAAGAGATAGGACTGTGGAGAGAGGAAGGTCATTATACCCATTTCATAGAGAATTGAGGCAGAGAAAGATTAAGAGACTTGCCTGACTTCACATAGTAAATTGGTAGCAGAGATATGATGTCAATCCAGATCTTCTGAGTCCCCGTCTGGTGCCTTACCCGCAGCACCTGAACAGCTCCACTGTAGCTGTAAATAGATGTCACGTGTCCCCAGAGAAAGCCTTTTGTCCCAGGATCCTACAGATGGACGGTTGTCCTGCTTCAAGTCCCTCTGAAGTATGTGGGATAAGAAGTGCTAATGCTTTTCCCCCTGGAACATGGCTGTGGCAGTAGGGTTATTGCTGGTCTTCCCAAGGACCAGCTAGCCAGGCTGCGTACTCTTGCTCAGCACTTCTCAACCCATGGGTTGTGACCCAAAAGTGGGTTGCAAGAATGTATGAAAGGGTCATGAGCAATCACAGAAAAATCATAGATGTTCTCCTTTAAAGGAGAAAAGCCTGGGAAACTGTGGGTTCCCCTCACAGGCTGCCAGAGTTCCAGCCTGCAAGGGGCCGGGGGGAGCGGGAGGAAGGCAATCGGGCAGGGGGTGCCACATGCTTGCACCCACGCCCACATGCACATGGCAGCCACGCAGCATAGAGAACAGCTCCTGCAGCTCCCCGCAGGTAAGTCTATGGAGCTGGGGGGGGGGCACATGCCCCACCAGATTTGTGCACCCATAGTGGGCATGGGGCTGCAGCCTGGCTGGACCAGCAGAGGCAGGAGCCACCTCTGTGGCCCAGTGGACAGGATCTGGAGTGGGGCATCGTGGCTTGTTGCTGCTGCCGCCAGCAACCCCAGCCACACCGCCAGCAACATGAGGAGTAACAGATGTGGGAGAAGGGGCTGTGCTGGCCTCACCTCTTCCCACCACCATTGCTCCCCTCTGGCCATGGTTTATCCAGAAGGGGTGGTGGGGTGAGAAGCATTGCAAGTGGCCTGAGGGAAGTGCCGGTTACCAGGCCATGGTGGTGGGGTACTGCTGCAGCCTGGCACACAAGTGGCTGGCGGCAGGAGTAGGTGAGAGCAGCGTGCTCTCCACCCCCAGTCCGTTACTCCTCCCACTGCTGGTGGCACAGCTGGTGCAGGGCAGTGGCAGCAGTAGCAGTGAGTCTCGACACCCCGCTCCAGGTCCCATCCATTGAGGCATGGAGGTGGCTCCTGCCTGTGCCAGTCCGGTCAG
>NW_017728942.1:8704994-8730436 GCF_001723895.1 Crocodylus porosus
GCAAGAGATGGTGCCTGCTCAAAAGAATTTAAAGAGATAGGACTGTGGAGAGAGGAAGGTCATTATACCCATTTCATAGAGAATTGAGGCAGAGAAAGATTAAGAGACTTGCCTGACTTCACATAGTAAATTGGTAGCAGAGATATGATGTCAATCCAGATCTTCTGAGTCCCCGTCTGGTGCCTTACCCACAGCACCTGAACAGCTCCACTGTAGCTGTAAATAGATGTCACGTGTCCCCAGAGAAAGCCTTTTGTCCCAGGATCCTACAGATGGACGGTTGTCCTGCTTCAAGTCCCTCTGAAGTATGTGGGATAAGAAGTGCTAATGCTTTTCCCCCTGGAACATGGCTGTGGCAGTAGGGTTATTGCTGGTCTTCCCAAGGACCAGCTAGCCAGGCTGCGTACTCTTGCTCAGCACTTCTCAACCCATGGGTTGTGACCCAAAAGTGGGTTGCAAGAATGTATGAAAGGGTCATGAGCAATCACAGAAAAATCATAGATGTTCTCCTTTAAAGGAGAAAAGCCTGGGAAACTGTGGGTTCCCCTCACAGGCTGCCAGAGTTCCAGCCTGCAAGGGGCCGGGGGGAGCGGGAGGAAGGCAATCGGGCAGGGGGTGCCACATGCTTGCACCCACGCCCACATGCACATGGCAGCCACGCAGCATAGAGAACAGCTCCTGCAGCTCCCCGCAGGTAAGTCTATGGAGCTGGGGGGGGGGCACATGCCCCACCAGATTTGTGCACCCATAGTGGGCATGGGGCTGCAGCCTGGCTGGACCAGCAGAGGCAGGAGCCACCTCTGTGGCCCAGTGGACAGGATCTGGAGTGGGGCATCGTGGCTTGTTGCTGCTGCCGCCAGCAACCCCAGCCACACCGCCAGCAACATGAGGAGTAACAGATGTGGGAGAAGGGGCTGTGCTGGCCTCACCTCTTCCCACCACCATTGCTCCCCTCTGGCCATGGTTTATCCAGAAGGGGTGGTGGGGTGAGAAGCATTGCAAGTGGCCTGAGGGAAGTGCCGGTTACCAGGCCATGGTGGTGGGGTACTGCTGCAGCCTGGCACACAAGTGGCTGGCGGCAGGAGTAGGTGAGAGCAGCGTGCTCTCCACCCCCAGTCCGTTACTCCTCCCACTGCTGGTGGCACAGCTGGTGCAGGGCAGTGGCAGCAGTAGCAGTGAGTCTCGACACCCCGCTCCAGGTCCCATCCATTGAGGCATGGAGGTGGCTCCTGCCTGTGCCAGTCCGGTCAGGTTGCAGCCCCGTGCCAATGCAGATGTATCCCTCACCCCACATTTCCAACCCCTGCTCCACACACTGGGGAACTGGGGCCTGGGGCCATGGGTCAGCAGGTCAGGAGTGAGGGGCACCAGCAAGGCTAGGTGAACTGGAGGCTGTAGGCTGGGACTGAGGACACCAGCAGGGCCCAGGGGGCTGTGAGTCAGGCGTGAGGAGCACCAGCAATCTGCATTGTGCAAATTGCACAGTGATGAATGTCACTTGGGGGTAACGGAGGGCCACCGGTTGCTATTGCTGTTAATGCTTTCCTGTTGATGTTGATTTCTGTCTTTAAAATTAAGACTGTGGAGCTGCTTTAAGTTCCAGTGTGTAATACGTATTCGGGGGCCAAAATACATGTGTGTTTTCTACTTAAACTATTTAATGGGCTAGGCCTGGCCATGAATGTTTACCAATGGGTCCTGGTACAGAAAACATTGAGAACCCCTGCTCTTGCTTACCACCTAATGACAGAGGAGCAGGTTGGAGGGGGACAATCAGCTGCTTCCAATGAAATGTCTATTTATGGCCTATGATGGCACAAGTTCGATAACGACCCTCTAACTGCTCTCGTTGACTTCATCATTTACTGTCCAGTCCTGTTACCCTTAACCGCTACTTTCCTGTGCAAGCAGAGCTGCTTAAATCAACAAGACTCACAGAAAGTAATGCTAATTCACCTGAGTGAGGTGGCAGGATCTGGCCCGTAGAGGGATGGAAAGAAAAATGGAAAAACAGGCTCTCCAGGGAAAGTGTCTGTCAAACACACTCCAAAGCACCACCTAAGTGGGTTATGGAATATGTAATCAGATGGCATTATCCCAACCCGAATTCATTTCCTAATACATCATGTTAATGAACCTCAGTGCTGTTGTTGAACCTAGAGAATCAGTGTGCATTATTTTGAGTGAATGCATTAGCCACTGCCAGTTCCTTAATTAGTTTTTTTTAAAGAGCACCTATAAATGGAAAGGTTTATGGAATAATGAGCGATAATGGACCCTCATTTTATTTAGTGCTCCCTTCTAATTGGTGGGAAATTAAAAGAATGTTAAAAGGAAACAATTTCTTCTCATTGGAGCTGTAAATGCTGAACGGTGCCAGCAAAGGAGAAACTTGTCAAATGATATGAAGCCACCAGGTCTGTGCAAACTCTTCTTCGCTGGTGCTTCCGTTTGAAGACAATGCCTCTTCCAACAAAGGACTGTGTTTTCCAGACTGCTCTGGGAACGCGGCAACCACACTGCGATCCACTTGACTGATGCACTAGTTCCCTTCGAAAAGCAGTTCTGCATCTCCGCTCCTTCACATAGCAAGAACAAAGGAAGGAAGGAAATTCTGAGAACTGAAAATCATGAAGACCTTGGTGAACGAAAGACTGTTTGTGAAGAGATGAAGACAGGGTGCTGGTGAGAGCCTTGATCTGAAATAAGCCATTGGTGGGAGGAAAAGATGATTGACGTAGGCAGAAAGAAAGGTTCAAAGGGGTACCGTGCTGGCATTGGCAGTGAAAAATCAATTTAGCTCTATAAAGCAATTGCTTTGCCAATTGTCATGGCATTTATTTTTAAAATAGGACTAAAGGGCACCAGTCAAGAGCAGAGCAGCGCTCCTATTGAATTCTTCTCTCTAAGATTTTGTTGTCTAATATGGGGCCCAGCTGTGTTCGTTCCAGCCTGGGTCCATCCTGAGAGGGTCCGGGTTAGTTGTCCACCCTGACCTTTCCCCTCGCCCATTCCTGGGTCTCTGCAGAGATTTCTCAGGAGGCGGCAGGCACTATAGCAGAGCTGATGAGGGAGGACCAAATGGGTGCAGAGGGGTTGGTGCAGAGGATAGGAACAAACCTTGTTCCCACCAAGAGCTACATGAAGATTTACCTGGAGAATCAAATCGTACAGCTCTAGCACTGTTATCTTTTCCCTGGTCCCCATCTATGCTAAGCAGGCTCTATATAAGCCTGGTCCCAGGACAGAAATATAGCCAGGGACACTCTACTAGGGTGACTCCAGCAGCAGGATCTGCTGTGCCAGGCGTAATGTAGCTGCATGGCTGGCCTTATATGTAATTTTCTGCTAGAAAACAGGCTAAAACCAACAGCTGGATGCTGAACCCAGATGAATCCAACCCAGAAATATGCCAGAGCTATTTAACAATGAAGATCACGGACCACCGGTGGGTTCCCTCTGTCTTGGTGTCTTCAGACCACGGATAGGCAACTAAATTAAACTCTGGCACCCTGGGATGGAGTCCAGTGATTTGTGTGTGGACAAAGCCATCTGTCTCAATGGCAAAGATCAAGTGTTATAATGGCATTTATAATGGTCTTCAGGCCTTTCACTCTATGAATCCATGAAGTCTGACTATGACGGTACAGCTCCTCACTAGCCAGGGGCAAGCTTAATATCACAGCTGAGCCCAAAGCCTTTTTCTTCAGCCCTGACCAAGAGCCTCAGCTGTTGTCTGCGAGTTCCCATTCAGTGATATATGTATATTTTTAAATTTTCTTTTAGACAGTGAAAAATTACAGCAGTGCATTTTTGGTGCGTGCACAACGCCCATCCCCGGGAATAAAAGAAGCCTACCGACACTTCGTTTGACAGAACTATGAACTAACATTGTTTCTGAGGTGCCACATGTCCCTACTGGATGACCTCGGGACGCTTCACCCTTTCCAAGCTCTTTCTATCCCCTCGGGGGAAACGCAGCAACCGTTCCGATGTCCTGATGGATCAGATGCCTTTTCGTGACGGCGGATGACAACTTCCTCGAGACGGCTAGTCGTCATTCTGCTAAAAAATGCCGAACCAAAACAGCTGGGCTGGAATGACAAGCAAGAGCCCAAAACACTATAGTATAATGCTGCCATTTCTATTTGAATTGCAAGTGTGGGAACTATATTCAGAGGTAATGCTTTTGAAGTGCTCTATTGAGGAGCATTAAGCAAATGAGATTATTGTTTTGTCCTCGATCTAGTTCTGTTAAGTAAAAGATGCTTGAAAGTGTCGTCCTTTCTGGATAGTCTGTGGGGGGGGAAAGGAAGAATGTGGCTCCTGGAGCATATCACACATCAGGACAGCTGTCAATTTAATATTGGCAAAAAGCCCGCTTCCCCTTCGTGTTCAAATACAGCCCATCCAAGAAAAATGAATCCATCTGTCTGTGTGCTGGCTTGGGCCAGCAGTCACGCCGCTGTCTGAGCTCCCCCAGTTGTCAGCAGTACAGAGCTGGTGTTACACCAGTGAGCAGTTTTGAAGGCATCCATCAGCAGGCACCAGCTTGCTAAATTATTCTTGCCTGGTAGCTTGCTGGAACGGTAATAAGAAACCACTGTTTGGGAATTGGAGTAAACGACTAGCAAAAACGTGAATAAGGGTGGCAGTTAATAAGATGGCAGCCGATTAGCAAAAACGGTCATAAGATAGCCGTCTGCACCTGCCTCGATGGCATATTTCATGGATGCATTTTCTTGTTTGAAGTCACTGCTCCATCCTTTATGTTAAAAGCACGATCCTGCCTGGCACCAAGCAGCTCCTGGATCTGCCGACTATATAAAAAGTCCTATGTGTAAAATGGAAGTGTTCATTACCTCCAAGCATTGTCCAGTATTTTGCAAAGCTGGGCCTAAGATGGAAATACATTTAGTTTCACATGCATTTGTCAGAATCAAGCGGAGCCCAGCTGCACACTTTGCTCTATTAGCAAATTGCCTATATGAGAATTCATCTTCTTTAAAAAAAAAAAAGAACGAAAGAAAGAAAAAGACAAAAAGGCAATCGTACTCTAAACTTGCTTGGTAATGACAAAATGATGGTTGGAAGGATTTGCACAGGCACATCGTTTTATTTATGCTTTACAAATGCTTGTTATAAATAGTCCGGCCTTAAAAAAACTTGGCTGCTTTCTTTGGGGATGCTATCCCATGCTTGCAGTAGTTCTTTAGTGTCTGCTGGGATAAGAAACAATTCCAAATGTTGAAATAATTTCATTTGCTTATCCGCAGTAGCCATTGTCTCATAGGAAAAGGGCTTGTTTTGAAGATGGAGTCTTCTGGTGGAGTTTGAATACTTGCTCTTCACTTTTTGCTTGGTTTGAACAGAAATCAGACAGAAAAACAACAATATCTGCTGCCTTAATCTGAAACCCTAGGCTGAGCCATGTGCTAACTTATACCCTGGCCTATGTGACCACAGTAAAGCAGAAGGCAGAAAGCAGTGCAGATTTTAGGCCTTTCTGCAAAAAGGAGGCACAAAATGTCTTACTCTGCTCTTAAGTGATCCCAGATTCAGGATTGGGGTTATGAAATGCTCAAATAATGCAATCATAAGTAACAGCAGGGGGTTACTGTCTCATCAAGCTTCTAGAGAAACAGAAAGACTGTGGCTGAATTATATGTGCCAGCTATTTAAAATATGATTTCAGCAGAAGAAAATAAAATGTGGAAGGGGGAAGGAGATCAGACATTGAAATGAAATTGCTAGTGAAAAGTCAAGGCCTGATCCTAGGCTTTGTCCTACCCTAGACAGAGCAAAGCATCTGGACAAATAACTTCCTCTCTGCAAAAACAGAATAATCCAGAGATGTCCAGTGCCAGAATAAATCCTAGGGCCAGTCCAGGGTCCCCCCTGCCTGTAAGTGAGAGGAAAGTCAGACCCAATGTGTATTGGAAAGAGCAGCCACTAGCATCAGCAGCTGCTGCAAAAATATACTGGAAGGCTTAAGGAAGGATCCTCAGTGGTTCTTTAAATCATAATTAAAAACAGCTTAGCCACACTGCAACGCTCCCTTGTATGATCAAGAGACTTTCTTCTCCTCCCAGTTATATCAGCTCTTCACTGGGCAATTACGGTGACTGGTGGAGTTATTCCCTGGTTGTACTAGTGAACGACCATCGCACTTGGTCTGCTTTTCCTGGTTTCATACCATGCTACAAAGGAATGAAACAGAGGCTGGAAAACTATTCACAGTGGGCTAGATTTTTGATTGGCACGTTGGATTGACCTAAGTGGTTCCAGTGGAAACTTTTAACTAATATCCATAAATGTAAGAAGCTTGGTATCTATCAAGGGACACTGGACTTAACGAGTGGGTTAGGAAGACGATCAAAAAGTAAACCTAGGTACTGGATAACACGGCCTGATGTTCAAAGCTTTCCAAAACACTTCCTTCGGTAAAGCACGCTCTGGAAAAAGAAAGTAGCACTGGGAAGATAACAGCTTTTCAAAAGAGAACTGGTTCCCTGTATTGACATGGCAACGGTGTGTGAAGAGCACCAAGATTTCCTTCTAACAGCATGTGACAAGACTAATCAAAATAAACAGCTAAAAAAATTAAGGATGTGCTGGCAGTGGGAAGAGCAGATGGTTATTTAATATAATTGCATCGTTCAGTGTTCTGCATGGAAATACAGTCCTTGTCACAAAACACAGTTGTTAATAGGACAAGAAAAGAGGGAAACATCATTAGGGTGTTTTACAGAGTTAGAAAGAGCATCAGGATGAAAAAAGGGAATTACAAGCACTCAAGAAAATCCACCAGCAATATTAGTAACAGCATGGCAGAGGCAGCAACCGCATAGATGCACGAGGGACAGCTGGAAGAAACCCTGGCGTGACAACATAAAGTTATCTACCACAAGTGCAGGGAACAGACACAGAGTCAAAAAAAGAGCCTCTCTGTCTCCCCAGAATAGGAACTGTTTGGGTTTTTGGTTTTTTTTAACTTTTGTTTGTACGGTAGTTTCAAACCCCCAAAGCAGCAAGAGCAAGTCAGTATTACAGCTAAGCTGACAGAGGCATGTGGAAAATGCATATCTCATAGGGTTTGCCTTCAGGGCAGTGCAAGCTCACAATGTTGTGTTCCTAACCCAGCTCCCATCCGCATGCAAAAATCTCCTGATTGAGTTACATGATGCTTGAAGCTCTCACAAGCTAGGTCATGGTGGGAGAACTCAAGTGCTGCTGGTGCAACAGGGATGCAGAAAAGGTATGACAGCTCACTAACCACCAATACCAGTCACATTACTTGTCTAATGCAGTCATCTCCATGTGATACTATTCAAACCACTATAGATTGCTTGCGAGTCGTTTGTACTATGCTCATGCTTGGATTTGTCTATGCTGCACAATATACCCAAACTCAAGCTAACTTCCAAAACCCAGCTCGGGTATCGGAAGCAGTCTAGCACGATGCTCCACAAGGGTTAATTCACCTTGCTTCTCAGGTGGCTTCTGCAGCTGATACTGAGCTCTGTGATACCATGGTGAGACCACTTCTAGTACCCAAGATAACCCTTGAAAAGCTTTGGGTACTTCTATACTGCACTTCAGTACACCCTGACTGGTTTCATTTGAGTGGAATAAGTCAGGTGTTAACTTGAATGGTTATAGTGAAGATAGCTCATTGGCTCTGTCTGCATTTAGAGCCAACAAGGGTAGGGAGCAGCTAATCAATCTAAATTATAGAAGCTGAATTATCTAAAAGAGCAAGAGGCTTCACCTTGCTCTGCATGAAGGGAAGCATCTGCCCAATGCAGAGAGAAAGTGCAATGGGTGTGTTAGTAGACAGACTTTATATGTGTAAGCCAAATCCAGCTGCTCTGTGGCTACACCTCTTGATCTCTCACTTCAGGAACAACAGCATAAACTCAGAGCGCTACCTAGTAGTCAGAGGGGCTGCTGCACATGTTTGCACCAGTGATTCATTTTGCAGATCCATTTTACCCTCATAAACCAGGAGGCTGGGATGAGCCTAGTGGAACATATCAAAATATACCTGGCAATAAAAAAAGCCTTAAGGAATTTTCACTCCAGCAAATTAAAGTGCATGAACGAAAATGCAGCTCTGTGCTTGAACCTAACCTCTTGACAACCACGTAGGCAGCTGGGAGTGAGCTGGAGGGGGCGGAGGGCTCAAGCACCCAACAGAATTAGCTCATATTATGAACTCACAGCTGCAATATTTTTGTACGTGGGATTCACTGACAGAGCCGTCGAGTGGCACCAGTTCTAAACAAAGCTGGGGGTGCAGCGTTATACAACGATAATGTTATTTTGAGGCCATAGGCTATCATTTTCTGTCTTGGAAGCCTGATTCTCAAAAGGGCTGAAATGAAGAGCCGCACCTCTGCAAGACCCGTCCCTGGTGCCCATGGGTGCGCGCGTCTCCCGTGCAGAGTTAACACAGGTGATCAGCCCCCAGGGTGAACATCCGGCTTGGCCTCACTCGAGTGTGAACAGGCACGCTGCACTAATATAGCCAGGTCACTGCATCCTCTCTGGCGCTGCGCTCCTCTCTGTGCCGGTCCCAGAGAAGTGTGGGAGAACATGTCTGTCCTTCTAAGCACATGGGGGAGACTGGGAAAGCCCCTCTCAGATGTTTCTGAAAGCTTGCCCAACACCTTTTCCCAACCATACGGCGGATCCAGTAAAATATCTTCATGCAAGGAGACTTGTAAACATATAAACAGCATTAACTACACATGGCAGAATGAGTAGAGATGGACCCAAACCTGCACTCCCGATCTGAATTTTAAGAGCTTTTGCCTCCCTACGTCAAAGCTGCCAGCTGCCTGCCAAGAGTCAGATCTGTCTGGCTCCCATACAAAAGCAAGTTTCTGTTCTGGAAGAAGATCCACTTCTGTACCCCCTGCCTTATCCTGAGCCCCAAACTGCCTTGCTATCTTCCTGAAAAGGAGAGGAGCTAAGATTTCTATCCTTTTTCAGAAGCTCCCTGGTTTAGTCTGGATGGCAACTCCCCTCCCACTTGGAGGGATTTCCCTATCTCATACTATACGCTCCATCCCCTAAATCCAGCATGCTGAGGATAATCACAGCCGCTATTGCTCATAATAGTGAGCTCACTTGCTTCATCAGCAAGCACCTATTCTGGACACTTTTAAGAAGCATTTGGATGCTTATCTTGCTGGGATCCTATGACCCCAGCTGACTTCCTACCCCTTGGGCAGGGGGCTGGACCCGATGACCTTACGAGGTCCCTTCCAGCCCGAACGTCTATGAAAGCAGATAGTCTCTGCACCAGTGGTCTGTGTGCACGAGGGCATCTGTCCAGGAGGGGCTGGTGATGTAACGATGCCAGCCAAACAAAGACAGAGTGCCACAAACATACCCGGCATGAAATAACCATTCCCTCCTCCCTTCTGATCTCACAGTGCTTTTGCTGGGAGTCTTCCTTGAAAGCTGAACAACGATCTTCTAAAAAACTAGGGGAAAAGAAACTTGATTTTTAGAGAGGGGCGTTTGGAAAGAAAGCTTTTAGTACACAGACAGACTCAGAGTAGCCTGCTTCTGCCCTGGGCTGTTAAGTGTTTTTAATGCACCTGGCACCCAACAAGTGCACAGCCATTTTAGAAAAGCGACATTTCTGTCTCTTTTGGGCAGGGGAGGCCGAGGGCTGCATTTCACAGGTACCTCGGGTGGCAGCGACAGCGGTGTCGATGATGCGCCGTACGTCTCGTACGAGGCAGACGGGTTTCCATGGCGCTCACACCACACATCATCTGCTGCGTTGCCGACCGTGCTGTGTGGCACCCACTCCAATCTGGCGTATGAAAATAGTGTCAGGCTGCAGGGACTCCATGCCAAGGGCCTGCATGGGCTGAAACTATACAGATGGAGCCACAGCTTTCTCCCTGACATCTTAGCATTCATTTCTTAATTGCATCTCTTAGGAACGAGGCCCATAACCCATCTCATCCAGTATCCTGTCTGGGACAGAGGCCTGGACCAGATGTTTCAAAGAAAACGAGAAAAAACCTTATAGCAGATGATTAGGAAATAGCTTGCCTGCAGCAGTAGTTTATTCCTGATTCTGGACGTTGAGTTGTTGGTTCATGATCTGAGAGTCCAAATCCCTTTTATTTCTGGGGTTTTGATCCAGAATTCTGCCACTGTTTCCATTAGCCAAGGGTTGGCTTGGACGGCAATTATTTCTGTCATCCTGCAGCAGGTTGCTAGAAATTCAACAGCATGCTTGCTTCTGCTCTCTCCCCACCTCTGGCACCTCAGTCCTCACAACATCTGGACACAGCTCACAGCCTGCCCCAAATCAACCGCTTTTTTGAAAGCTTACCGGTTGGTGCTAAACCCTCAGAAAAGCCCAAGTCACTGGCTTGTTGACTGGTGAGCATCATCAAAACTGGTGCTCTTCTGTGTCCCGGGACAGGGAAACTAAAAGCATTTCCTCCAGTACCTCCCCCACCCCCAAAATATCAATCTGGTAAAAAAATTACAAATCCCTGATCTGTGCTTATCATGACTGTATCAGAGAAGATCACAGTCTGCCCACGAGCAGAAGTTCTGGCGATGGTTTTTTTCTGGTGGGATTAATGGTCCAGGGTTCTGGCATCCCAGTACAAAAATACCCCTTCTGCATGGCTGCCTAAGTAAATCAATGACCCTAAATGTATTCAGAGTATTCACTTGCCCTAAAACACCTTTATCTTATCTTAATATTTCCTACTGCCACTTACAATTACTGTATCCGGATACTTTTCTTGTAAAATTGATTGCAACAGCCAAATCCCGGGTGGACTTTGTGGGAACTCGGTCACTTCTCCCTTTTTCAAGTAAAAACTGCTTCAGGAATGGCTTCTGGGTTTAATCTTTTAGATTAAATAGAATCGTTACATTTCAGTGATTCTTGAATGTCTTCCTGTTTGGGTTGGAAAGGGTTTCTTGCACAGTAAGAAAGGTTAGGCTTGGTGAAAAAAGGTAGAAAAGGGTTTTGCAGCACTTCTTAGAGTGGATCAGATCCTGCACCCAAACTCCTAATCGCTGAAAGAGCATCTTGCTAGATTGTTTTAGTCTGATTGTTTTAGTTTTGCAAATATATTCTACATCAGTAGTCTAATGAAGCTAAAGATTGCAGCCTTCTTTGGCATCGAGGCCCTTGAAATTAAGTCATGAAAGCTTCATTATAGAATCATTGTGTTAGTTTTCATTAGGACCCCAGGATCTGAAAAACGGACACCCGGTGAGCCTGGGTATTCTGTTTCCACGGTTTCCTGCGTGTAGCAGCATTTAAATATGTTTATTTGCAAATTAACTGGTGGCATAATAAAATCCTGGTCTGCATGTCCTAGACAAGGATTCAAGCACCCATGTGAATACAAACTGGAATGTAACCTTGCACTGACTACAGAGGCAGTCAGGAGTTTGGCTGCTGTTTGAACCTTGGTCATATCTGGAAACTTATCTGCACTTTAGGGCAAAGGGTGAACTAGGGGAGTGTTGCTCCAGAGGCAAAAGTCAGTATTGTGTTACCAGGGGATGGTTTTCTCCGTAACTGGGAAAGAGAAAGCGCTGATCAAAGGTTACCCAATTAGCACCCGCTAAAGCTTTCCCACTAAGCACAAGTCATGTAGCAGGAGGCAGCAGCATGTCCATTTATTCATTTCCTTTCTTGGGAGACTCTCACAGTGTACACTTAGTGAAGGGTTTCCCCTCTTGCTCTTTTAAGAGTGTGTGATTTTCACCAATTTGGCAGGAGGGGACTGTGGGGACTGTGCCTGAGCAAATTAACCCGAACAGGATTTAATTTACAAAACCTGTGATTTGTGCCACATAGACATGAGCCCAGCAGTCTGGTGGGTAATCATTAGGCACCACCTCTACTAGGCAAGTCAAATAGTTGTTTTCTTTCAATTGAAAAGCTCTGCTAATCCAGTCTTTCCTGAAAGCCTTCATTGTTTATAGATTCAGGGCTCACGGTAGATGAGATTTATAGATTGAAACCCACCTTCTGGGAGCTGAGGATGACGCACTCTTACCCTATTTTCCTGGGGTTCCTCTTGCTGGCTGGCAAGGGCCAGACATTCACCAGTCTCCTGTGCACTGGCTAGATTGGCTGTGATGCTTCCCGCCAAGTATCACAACCCACACCCCATGAGAAGAGCCGCTCAGATATCCCACTGGATGCCTCTTGCATCTCGGTCCTGCGACTTATGCTCAGGTATCCCACTGGATGCCTCTTGCATCTCAGTCCTGCAATTTATGCTCATATATCCCACTGGATGCCTCTTGCATCTCGGTTCTGCAACTTATAAGCATAAAGCTTATAAGCTTATATATCCCACTTGATGCCTCTTGCATCTCAGTCCTGCAACTTATGAGATGTTGTTTCCCGACTGCTCACAAACATGTGCAGATGAAGCACACCGCCTGACACCGATTGAAACCCCCAGCTCTGCCAAAGCCCCTCTGGAAGGGCCTTGCCCAAAGGACTAGGGAAAAATTCCCACGGATCTTAGCCAGCTTTGACTCTACTAAGCTTGGCCTTCTTCCAAAGGTGTGATGCCCTAGCACCCCTGCTAATGAAATTCTATATGGACTGCTAGGTCATCTTCCACTCTTCCAAAATGATTGTCATTCCTGTTAGCTAAATGCATCTCCTTAATAGGCAAATATTGCCATCTCCAGCTACCTTGAGTACAATCGGAATGGGAAGGCAAAAAAAGATAAAAGTCAATAGAAAATATAAACAAGTGACTATAATTGCCCATAAAGCCTGATGAGAGGTACTCAGCTTCCTAATTAAGTTGATAATGAACTATATTTGAGTTTGATGGCTTCTCTGGGTTTCCTGCCAAAAGAAGTCATTTCTTTTTATGTCAGCTCTACAACTGTTGCTGCTCTTGGAGCCAGCTTGCCAGATCTGTGAGTTACCTCTTTCTCCTCATTCGTATCTCTCATCCCCTGAATAGGAAGAAATCCCTTCCTTTCCCTTTCCCCCTTCCCACTCTTGCAACCCGCACCATGTACACACTCGTCACAGAGCTGCTGCCATTGCTTCTGTCTAGTTCCTTTCATTTAAGATGACATTGGGTGGGAGAAACAGGTTCCTAGCTGCTTTATTAGGAGATTTACACTTTGGCACAAATGGAGCTCGCCTGGAAGATCCATTTGTCAACTGAGCCCAGTCTTAAGAAGTTGGAAATCCTTGATGTTGCAGTCAAAGGAGACAAACTGATTTCTACCGGCTCAGGATCTGGCACATGGATTTTCTGCACTGTGTTAATATAAAAATTGTGCTGCTGGGATGATGCTTCACAGGATAAATAAGCAGCTGTAGGCTGTGAATGGGGTGAGAGCTCCAGTATCACTACTACAGGTTTGGGGCATGCTTGGAAAACCAGAGGTCTGGTTACAACATCATTTGATACCATGTCCGAGGGGCGTGGGGAGCCAGAGCATCACAGAAAGGTACAATGTTTAGATAACAGTGGAGGTATGTGACACGGCAGGAAAAATATAGCAGGATTATAGCAAGGTTTTGTTGCCAGTGGCATGCTATGAGATTTGTCTGTGAAGCTGAATCTAGACAAAGCATTTCTATTAAGTCTCGTTTTTCTGAAGCACCTTCTGTGTACACCCCATTCTGCTGACTGCCTGGGAAAATTAAAATAGTTTGAGTTTGGTTGTAGCCCCCAGGGTGATCCACCCGATTCAAGTTCATTCCAGTCTGTCATCCACCATCCAGAGAAAGAGAACCTGCAAAACCACTTTCTAGAAAGGCTTTAGAGACCATAGAGGCAGAGAGAGAGCAGGTATAACACAAGAGTGTAGGTAAGAGCAGGGAGACATGGGTTCACGTCCCACCTGAGACACTGGTTTGCTGTAAAAATAGAAATAAAACTTCTGCCTGTGTAAAATGGAAATAATAAAACTTGCCCCATGGGGAGGCTAAATATTTGTAAAAAATTTCAAGCTCCTCCTATATGTGTCAGCTCTACCAATTATTTGTTATTATGGCTGTTTAAAGTCCAGAAACTTCGTAGGGAGAGCAAGTTCTCTGCAAGGCAGATGGGAAAGAAACTGGACTAGCAGCTACAGGAGAGGCAGCAGTGAGGCTTTCTGGCTGCAGGACTCATTGCAGTGTCTGCTCATCCTGTAGCTTGAGTGCATAAAAGCCATGCTGACGGATCAGTCAGAAATCATTCAGGATCCAGATGCATTCCTTGCTCCTCCATGAAGATATTTCTTCCAAACGGTGTAGGAATTAAACACCGTGGGTTTGGCTGCCATTTCTAGAAATGCCTCACCCAAAGCCGATCAGGACTTGTAGCAGACATGATATCTTTTATTAGACCAACAAGATTTTTGCAAAAAAGTCCTTAATTGCAAACTTTCAGGCACAAACCACCCAAAGCCATTCATCCAGGGGGAAAAAATTGCAGTTAGAGCTACCAATGAACTGTTACCATGCCGTCCTTCTAGGCAGTGCTATCCTGCCATGGCATTTCTTGTAGGAATAACACGGCCGCTGTCTGCCATGCACCAGATCTGTTCTGGATGTTTTGGCCAATAAAGGAAGGTGCGTCTCACAGCTCTCAAAAGGCACCTCCAAAATGTCCCAGATTTCGGACGGCAATTAGCATGCAGGGCACATCCCAAGAATGGCTGTTAAGCTGTTCCTATGGCAGGTGTGACCGAGACAGGATGGAAGTCCTGCTGGCATCTAAGCAATGGCACCATCCAGTTCTCTTGTTATGCGAATGGTGGGGCAACAGAGCGCTAAAAAGCTGCTTTCCACGTACACAGGCAATTAAAGGTAGTACCCATTAAATGCTCCAGAACCAAATATTTTCCACTTATGGTTTGCAAACCATCATGACATCTCCTAATGGATCTCACGAGGCGTTGATGACACAGGCTAGATGTGGGTGGGACAAGTCAAGTGTGTACATGATGCGGGTAGCAAGAGTGGGAAGGGGGAAAGGAAGGGATTTCTTCCTATTCAGGGGATGAGAGAGACAAAAGAGGCAACTCACAAATCTGGCAAGCTGGCTCCAAGAGCAGCAACAGTTGTAGAGCTGACATAAAAAAAAAAAAAAGACTTCTTTTGGCAGGAGACCCACAGAAGCCAAACTCAAATATAGGAACTTAATTAGGAAGCTGAGTACCTCTCATCAGTCTTTATGGGCAATTATAGTCACTCATTTATATTTTCTATTGACTTTTATCTGTTTTTGCCTTCCCATTCCAGCTGGACTCCAAGGTAGGTGGAAGTGGCAATATTTGCCTATTAAGGAGATGCGTTTAGCTAACGGGAATGACAATCATTCTGGAGGAGTGGAAGATACCTCTGCCCTCTGGGATTCGAGTGGGCAGACGCTGTTCCCCAGGTATGCAGTGCTCTTCCTGCTGAATCACAGTTGTCACACGCTGCATGTAGTCAGACATTTTGCTGTATTACAGCAACAACCAGAAAAGTCACAGTTAACACCGTCATTACAGCCTCTGTATCAAGATGGTCCTTAACACATTGGCCCTCTGAACAGATTGACATTTACTATCGTCATCAGAAATCCCTCATGGTTAAGGGTGATTGTCTTCCATGATTTGCCTTATCTGTGGCTGACGAGTGCAATCCAGGATCAACAAGTTTCCTTGCAACTCAGGCACTTTCTGTGCAAGGCGAGTGGCTCTGGATCCTTGATTCAGTCCACGACGCTCTGTTTCTGCCACTCTCGCTTCTTCATCTCCCAGTGTCGTGGTGACATTTCAAAGTATTGATATCCTTTCAACAGACTCTTCCTCAATTGGGGTGGTCTCCCATGAGTTAATGTCCATGTTGCAGATTGTCAAGCTGTCCTTGAGGATGTCCCTGAAGCGCTTTCTCTGCCCTCCTCTTGAGCATACACCTTGACTGAGCTGAGGGAATAAAACTTGCTTCGTGAGTTTAGAGTCAGACATCTGGATGATGTGACCAGCCCAGCTAAGTTGTATGCCCATGAAGTTGTATGCTATTGTACTTTCAACTGGTGCTCATCCCAGCAAAAAAACATACGATGCCTTTGGATACTCATCGAGCACCAGTTGTATGCATTTTGGAAAAGCTTTATAATATAACTACCCAAAGATTGCAGTTCCCACCTGATATGGAGTGTTGGTAATTTGGGTTGAACTCCTGGTTTCATTGAAGTTAATGGGAATCTTTGGGAATGGAAAGTAATGCCATTGTCCAGCCTTGGGATACCACCTGACCCTTGCACAAAAAGAACAGTAAGCATTGCCTGTGATGGTTTGCATACAGCAATTTCCAAGCATGAAGGTTAAAGGGAGAGAAGAAATAACAAGGAAAGACTGGCAAGGGAAACTGCATGAAGGGTGAGAGCAGAAATACTGATTAAGAAGAAAAAAATTATTATCTGACCCCAGCAGTCTTTCCTGCCTAGAGCTGGGGGCTGGACCCGCTGATCTCCCGAGGTCCCTTCCAGCCCTGCACTCCTGTGAACTGAACTGTAACTGCTCCATCTAAATTCAGCTTAAAGGACCAGATTCTCCCATCTTCACTCACATCAAGCTCCTTTCTGCAGGAACTGAGTCATCCGCACGTAGTAATGCTTTGTTCGGCATGATATGGTCCCCATTTTACCTTTGCTTGCAGACTGAGCATCAAAAATTCAGCCGTGACACATGCAGAGAAAAAGAGGATCTAGGCTCTAAAATCCCATTTGATAGGTGGGACAGAGCGAGAGGGAATGTGTGTGTCGAGGCTGAACTGAAGCGCACAAAAGGCTAACGGCGTTGCGAAGAAGATGCGCGTTTCCATTTCTTGCTATTGGCAGAGTTTAAGCAGCAGCAAAAGGACGGCTGCTTCTTGCAAACAATATCAGTTTGAGATCTGATGCTTGATCTCACTTGTTTAAATGATAACCTTTCATTAGCCAGCTAGAGAAGAAGAAAAAAAAAAAACATTTAAAAATAGTTGCTGTCAGCAGAAGATACAAATTCAGCAGCATATTGGAAAAAAAAAAATCAAGGAATAAGATGCAGTAAGTCATAACGACAGGCTTTATCTTCTGCTGCTCTCTCGTTAATGATAGCCATAAAAAGTTTAAAAATCATATTCCCCTACAAAGTAATCAGTGACTTTATGCAATGTAAATAGTAACTGTTATTGAGTGTTGACAATTGAAATGCGTAGCTAATTTAGGGTTTGGCAACGGGAGTTGTTCCCATTAGCACTTATCAAGCACCGTTCACGGTTGTTAACATCACAGCCTCAAGGAGATTTGATATTAAAACCTTTTTTTGGATCTGGTTGTCTTAAGCTCATAACTAGCAGAGAACTGACAACCTTTTAACCAGTCACATGGCCTGTATACAGTTTAAAAATCTCATTTCCGGATACACGGAGCTTGCGTTTCTCTTGGGCTGAAATCAGCAGAGGTATGCTGTGTCAAACCGGTACAAGCATGGGATTTTCATTGCACCTTTTCTGTGCATAGGGGAGCTGTGAAAACATTCACAGGTGGATCAGGATTTGTTTTTCAAATTACCTCAAAGAACAGGGCTGTCTAGGCTGGAGGCCCAGTTTATGCTTACCTCTATTTATAAAAAAAAATACAAATACATTTTAAATACATTTAAAAGAAAATGATTGCTTTTTACCTGCTGAAAATCTGAAAGGGGGATTGTGTACTGCTATGAATTCAGGACTCGATTCTGTTCTTAGTTGCACCAGAACGTTGAATGCAAATGATTTTTCTTTTCCATTTGTCAGGCTAGAAACTTTCTGAACAGCCATCATAATTCTACTAAAGTTACCAGTAATTGATTTCCACCAGGCTCCGAACAGTGTGAAGAATTATATTCGCAGTCTCTTGCCTAGAGTATTTGTCCCTGTTATTTAAACAGCCAAGTGAAAAAGACAGTCTACCCAGTGCTCAATTAAGTTGGCAATGCTTTCTTGCTAGAAAAAAATATTTATAACTGGCCTTCATTATAACAAACTTGCTGTGTCCTTTATAATGTAGTAAAAGAAATACTTGAGCACTGAAAAAAATGAATATACTGGGCACATAATATAACAATCAAGATATTCAAATCAGCCAGTGTCAGAGTTAGGATTTATAAATCCTGATTTGAAATGTAGGTATGAAAGTCGTAAGCAAACACGCCTGTCACTAATGAAGGTGATTACAGTGGCTCTGCTCTGAATGAGCCCATCTTGATCAGGATGAAAACAAATGGAAAATGTTCAGAATTGATTTGAGCAAATCAGGACACAACCCCATTACAGGGCAGACGCCAATGCAAAACCTAAAGGGGAATGGAGGCAATAAAAAAAATAAAATGAAAAATGAATGCGGATTATTTTCATTAACAACCCAGCCAATTTTCTCTTTTTCTTTTCTTTTTTTTTTTTTTTTTTTACAATTCACAAAAAAATCATATAAAAAGTCTGAAGGGACAGAAGAAGCAGATAAAAAAAAAAATCCCTCTGTTCCTGGGTTCCATTTCTTAATCTAACTCGAGACATTAAGGAAAACGTACTCAGTACCCCAGTGTCCCACAGCATGGAGTGACACCTTGGTATTTGTATTGTGTATTCCTGCATGCGGGTATGCCAAGAGCCCCTCACACCGTATATCTGAAACAATGTCATAAGAAAAGAAGAAAGGGTCTCTCTTGTACTACATCCTGAGATAATAATCACGAAACCTCCCACAAAAAAAAAACCACTCAATTTTTTTAAAAGAAAACTTGAGTGATTTTTTTTAAAGAAAAGATCAATTTCCTTTTACATTTTTTAAGATGGCAAATTGATTTTGTTTATTGCCAGGATTAAACCATTCAACTGGAAAACTGTGGCTAATTATATTTACCATCACCCACATGGGGGAAGAAAAAAAAAAAAAAAAAAGACTACAGTTAATGTCTTCCAGGTATGAGAAATAAAAAAAACCCTTAAAAATAAAGCAACTCAATAACAGTGTTTCATGATATAAATATTTATCATTGCAGGAGCCACTCAGAATTCTGGTGTGCAACTTTAATAAGCCCTATAATATTCCACTGAGTCTAATATTTCCAACTGTTAAAGCAAAAAAGAAATTTTTTTATTATTATTATTTGACTAGGAGTACATCATACATTATTAAAAAGCCAGCTGCGTGGGGGTTCTGAATAAGCTTTCAACTGCTGCTGAAGGTAACTGAAGAGGGAAGACATTTGAAAACCAGTGATTGTTGCAAACTAATTCATATCTCTAGGCTATGGGCAACCCTCAGCCCTGATTCGATATGTGCTGGAGTCACAAGAAAATCTCCATCGACTTGAATGAGCACAGGATCCCACCCCTACTAACGCAGTGAGAGAAGAGAGAAAGAAATACAACTCCGGGACTGTTGTAATATATGGTGACAATGCTCTGTGATTAGATTTGGCAGCCTGAGGTGGGGCTGTCATTGGTGTATTGATTTCCCCCCCCCCTCTGGAGAGTCTGCTTGCAAGGAATTAAGGGTGGCAGGGTGGGGAATAAGACTAGTTTTGTAACGACTTCTATAGCCCCAGCTGCCTGGGCAGTTGGGAAGAGGGAAGTGCTCTGCTGAAGACTGTAGATTCAATTTTTTCTTGTGCTGGACAGTGTAAAGGTGCAGTTGCTTCGGTGCCACCTCCACAAAGAGCTTTGAAGGCAGGAGGCATGCGAGCAGGCTGCTTTCATGTACCAGTGGTTCTGGGCTGGCCGTGGCTGCTGGCTAGTCTAACTTGTGCTGATAGACTCGTGGGGCACAGCGGTGGTAAGATGCTACCGAGTCTCAAATACAGCCATGAGTCTGGCTCTCTGAATCTTTATTCTTTTGATCAATCCGCAGAGAAATATGTCCTGGGCTTTTAAAAAGGAAACCTCTGACCATACTCAAAAAATCCAGGGGATACTTGTTTTGAAGTTACTATAACATTATCTATTATGAAAGAGGCTGGGGCTTCCTTCCATTTAGAAAATTACTTAAATGTTATCCTTTACATCTGAAATGGTGGCAAAGAGCCCCCGAAACCAGCATGAGCAACTGAGGTGATTGAGACATCTTATACAGAAGGAAAAGCTCTGTATCTTCCTAAGTAGCATTGTCAGAGTCACGGCTTGCTGCAAAAAGCAGAGATGGGTATTAAGTGGCATTGTGGCTAACATGATTATGCAAAAGAGAAGATAGTAATAATAACCCTGTCTTGCCATCACTTACAAAGGCATCTGCATTCTTGCAATTTTATATCATTTTCATGGGATTTCAGGCACACCATGTCGCCCTGCTGTGTGAATCATGTGAACCTCAGATTAGTTGCAGCAAGGGAAGTTTAGGTTAGATATTAGGAAAAACCTCTCTCACTAGGAGGACAGTAAAGCACTGGAACAGGCTACCCAGAGAGGTGGTGGAGTCTCCATCCTTGGAGGTTTTTAAGACCTGTCTAGACAAAGCCTTGGCTGGGATGATCTAGTTGAGGATGGTCCTGCTTTGACCAGGAGGTTGAACTAGATGACCTTCTCAACCCTCATGTTCTATGATTCTATAATATACCCAGAAGGCACAGGAAGTAGAGCTCATACGTATTATGCAAAGACAATGAGGATTTCCAGAAAACACAGGGGGAAGAAACCGACTGAACCAAAAATAATTTAAAAAGGATTGCAAATAAAAACAAAAAACAAAAAAACCCCCCAAGCCTAGTCAGAAGACTGCATGTGTAAATCACAGCCAGCTGTGAGGACTTGCACACTGCCATTGGAATAGTAATGTGCACATAAAATTACTTACAGGCCTGTGTTAGGGTAACACTATGTGGATTTTCAGGAAGCGTTGAATTTGCAGCTGAATACAAGGCTTTTACCTGGCAGAATGATAGTTAAGCCAGCCATTTGCTTATGCTAAGTAACCATCTTAATTGTGTTAACCATTTTTGTGGAAAAAGCAGCAATTAAGCCTTTGTGCTGTGAACTAGCTACAGCGAGGAATGAGATAGGATACAGGGGCCCAAAAAGAGTGGGGATGGTACAACCTGAGACAGAAAAACAGACTGGAATGTGAAAACAACGTGTAATTGGTAACAGAATCCGAGACGAACACATGCAGAAAGGTGATGGGTGAAGAAGCCTCCAAGTTTTGGTCAAAGTCCACCCACTGATCAAAGAACAAAAGTCAAGGTCTTAGACATGCGCTCATAGCAAAAAGACACGTAAATGAGTAAAATGCATAGACAAGTCCATGTTAATGAAGCAAACAGTAAACCAAGGCAGAGCTTGAGATGGGAGAAGAAATGGGTGGGACATAGGAGGGGCGAGGGTAGAATGAATGATAATGAGCATAAATGGGGAAAAAACCTATCGTTCGTTGCTGCTCCCTGTGTTCATAGGCTGGGTGCCTGTGAGGGAGCTCACCCAAAGCTGTCTCCATTCTGAATAAAGCAGTTGTGAGCAATGTGTGCTGGTGTTTGCTCCCCGCTTGCTCTGGCTAATGAGTACCAGGATCCATGAGCAATTGGATCGTCATCTCCCTAGTCGTTGGGCGCTGCATGGAGTTGGGGTGCAACAGCCTGATCCCACATAAACATATTCTTGTGCTGATCTGGCTCAGAACAGAGGCCAATGTCGTGTGGAGTAAGAGATACTAAGCAGGGGAGATGTCCTGATATTTTTTAGCTGGGCACTGCTATTAGCAGGGAAGAGGAGTGCATTGGCCTACATCCCTCTGTCCACATCTTGCCCGGCTGTACATTCACTGTTGTAACAGCATAATTAGGCAGTGCTTCTAGCAGGAGGCAATGCAGGAGGTGGTAATTAAAATCCTCAACGTGCAGCAAAGAAACACTGATCCAATGATCAGGTTTATGCAATTATATCCTTAACGAACATAATCTATATCATTTGCCAGGCTTCTCCTGTAATTGCAGTTTTGACTATTAACACCATTACATTTTTAAACTATTCATATCATCTATATAAAGTGTGCAATATCACTGTGTTACAGTACCAAGGCTGTGCAGCCTGCTGTTGCAGAAAACGGGACGACAAAAATTTAGAGTCGTTCCTAATAAAAGGTGGTTGTCTGTGCTTGTATGATGATACCGAAGCAATTAAAGCTCCTGTGCTTTCTATGCCTGCGTCTGTGAATATGCCGATTCCTCTTTACCAGGCTGCCCAAAAAGCTGGATGTTTTTCCATATGCAAATTTTAACATGGATAAGGAATTATTTTGAATAAATGTTCCTCTGAAGGCCAAACTGAACAAAAGGTTTATGCAAAAGAGAGCCTGTGAGGTCCTGGACTCCAGTGTGGTGCTGATCTCTCTCAAAAGGAGTCTGGTTCTGCCCTTCACATTTTTAATGGACATTTGTAAGCATCAAAAAGCTGTTATTGGCCTAATTGTAGGATTGTAAGAGCATAAGAAAGTGGGACTGCAAGGGACCTCATGAGATCATCTAGTCCAGTCTCCTGCTCAAGGCAGGATCATCCCTAACTAAACCATCCCAGCTGTTTAAGCTGCTCTTGAAAACTTCCAAGATGGAGACCCCAGTTTCTCTAGGCAGCCTGTTTCAGTGCTTGACCATGCTCATAGTCTGAAAAATCTTCCCAGTCTCCAACCTAAATTTCCCCTGCTGCAGCCTGAAGCTATCGCTTCTAGTCCTGTCCCCTACGGCCCCACGGAAAAGCCCCTCTCCACTCTCTGCTCATAATAAGACTGGAAGATCAGAGCTTCAAAAGTGAGATGTGAGAACATCACCCCTGCTCTGACCCTGTAACTCGGGTAAAAAGGCTGGAGTGGTGCAAATCAGTCTTGTGGGATAATTATCTCCACACAGGCACTAGAAGAAATAAGATGCCCCCCAAAGATGCTTCATGAGCATCAAGGTATCGCAGAAGATGGGGCTGGAGAAGATAGAGACATAGGAGAAGCAGCACTGCAAAACACAATGCTGTGAAGTTTTACAAGGTATGCTACAAGCCATATGGCAGTGGAGGAAGGTTCCCCTGGCAGTGCATATTGTAAGCTGGAGTATTTTAAGCCTAGAAGCAGCCCAGGTAGGAGGGTGGCTTCAAGCTCATTGAGGTTTAGGGCTTTGTGAATGTCTGCACTGATCAGAAAGGGCTGCTGGGCTGGGCAATTGGGAAGACTGGATCTCTGAAATGCACCCTATCAAGATACCTGTCTGACATCAAAGTAATATTTGAAGCCAAAAAATGTCAGTCGTGACGTTTCTTCCTCCAGCCTCTTTGTTTTTTCTCCATTGGTTCCACCTGAACTCCTGAAATAAGAGCTGACATTTGATCAGCCTATGAATAGAAATGGTTCTCTGTCGTAAAGATGATCCATGGGTTTTGTTCTTAACAATATGGAGACGAGTCAGGGAAGGCTATTGCTATTTGTAGCACCTCTTTTTCCATGGTATTTTGGAAGTAGCAATTGGCCTTGAGAAGCATGCTGAGAAAGAGAAGTATAACAGCTTAAAACAACACATAACATTTACTGCACTGCCTGGTACCAGCCTAAAAGCTATCATCAGAAAGAAGTGGCTTGACCTGGAATGACAGATGCATTACTGTTGAGTTTTCTCTAGTCGTTTTTAAAGAAGACAGAACTTCACGTCTGGCTAATCAAAGGCTTTTCTCATGAGATAAAGACTCCATTTGCTGGTTATACTGCCAGCGCTGGAAGAGGGAAAAAAGGAGCAAAATGGGTCCTTTACCAAGCACCTTGCAAAAATCCCCTGAAAGAGTACTTCATGGGTATCACAAATGAAAGCTGGGCATTAATCTTATTTTGACAATAGTGGACACACAAATTAGTAAATATGCCAGTTATCTTTAATAATTGCTATTGTGTGTGGCACTGTTTGGCAGGGACCTAATGAAAAGATCCATATCCCCAAAAGCTCAAAAGCTAAATAGACAAGTACACTGCAAGGTGTTGAACTCCTGGTGTCCCCTGACTCCCCTGGGAACTGAAGGCACCTAATAGCACTTCTTCTTGCTGGAGAAAGCCTAAGAAAAGGATGTTGGGGTACAACAAGGAGTAGTCTGAGCTGACAATTAAGTTGGCACTTAGCTTTTTAGTGCCACCTTCTTTGCATGGGACTGTTGTTTTTTAGTCTTTATTTAGTCTTGTGCTGAAGATTTTTGCTCATTTTTTTCAGCGAGGAGTGCTAACGTGGGTTAGAGAGTTTTTGGTGTAAGTGGGAATAAATAAATGAAATGGTTCATGAGGCCTGTTCTTGAATTGCCCTAGGTAACAAACGTCCTACTCAGCTTCTGATACAAGCATTGAATAAAAATCAGAAAAACAAACGCAGAATAATAGAATCAGAGCAAATGAAAACATCTACTGAGACAACCCAAAAAATGAGTTCTGTGAACAAGAGAAAAGGAGGGCCAGAAGTCAACAGACCTAACTTTGTTTCAGAAATTAGACTTAACTTGGGCACAAAATACTGAGAAAATGGATTTTTCTGTTGGGGGTCCCCAATCTGAGACTGGTGCAAGAAGGATGGATGGACTCAAAGGAGTGATCCCAACATCTCCTGTAGCCTCAGGGATTCGCCGGGACACCAGTTGGCCTCCTTCTCCTAGCCAGACAGGGCAAGAGAGATGACCCAGTTGACACTGTTATTTCCAGTGGGAGTTAGTGGTAGAATGTAAAGTTTGGGGTCATGTTATCAGCAGGGATCCCAGTTTTCTCTGATTAAAAAAAAAAAATCCCCAATTTTTGGATCAAAAGAAGTAACCCAAAAGCCACATTTTTCTGTGATTAAAATGAAACACCACTACACACACACACACTAGTGGTATTTAATTTTAAGGGAAAATGTGGATTTTGGTTGCTTTTTTTCATCTGAAAATTGGGGATTTTTTTTCTATCAGAGAAAACTAGAATCCCTGGTTATCAGCCACAGTCTCCTGTGCTATTTCTCTTCCCTTTCATATTCCTTGTCTATTAAAGACAGCTGACTTAGTCAGCCAAGACTGTTGTGGGCCATCACTAGAGAGGCAGCTAGAAACACTGGTGCAGACACCAAAATGCTGATAGGAGTTCACCATATCTCAGAATGGCTGATAGGATGGCATGATGCTCGGTCTGTATTTATTCTCGTGGGAAGCTGAAAGTGGAAGTCATAAATCGGATACAGAAGCCACATCTTCTGTCTTTGCTCCTTTTCCCTCCCTTGCTATGTTTGTCTTGCTTCGTCTTCAAGAAAACGGGCTTGGACTCTAACTACAAGAGTAGCAACAGCTCATCTCAAGTAGCTGTTTGCCATTCCCCCAAAAGGACAGTTAATAACATCTTCAGTACCGGTGACAAGACAGTCAAAAAAAGGGAGTGAGGAGCTCCCTAGGAAAAGTTTCTTTCAGCTAAAAGGGAAAGGGGATAACA
>NW_017728942.1:8730591-8742624 GCF_001723895.1 Crocodylus porosus
TGGGAGTGATCTTCTTTTCAAATTCTTTTAAGGAAAAGAGATGGATATTTACTCTAGTGCACAGGTTCTCAAACTATGGTCTGCGAGCTCCATTCAGGTAGTCTGCAAAAAGGTTGAGGAACAATTGAGAATACCTATACTTAGCCCTGCACTTCATTTATTTTTATTAGTTTATTAAGTCGTCCACGAAGAACCTCGGCAATTTTCAAGTGGTCCACAAAAAAAAAATGTTTGAGAACCACTGCCCTAGTGTAATTATAATCACAAGAGAGGGAGCTCAGTGCAGCCATCTCATGTCATCACCCTCAGGATATTTTTTTCAAAGTTCTGACTATTTCTCACCCATCTAATTAAGGATGTAAAACTGTCAGAGGTGGGAAAATTCACAGGGTCATTGTTGGCATGATTTTAAAATCCCAATTCATTTTGCATTTGTTCTCAGTGATCAGTCAACATTCAGTAAGTCATGCATTAGACGCCATCTCCAAAATACAGCTCCCTGCTGCATGTAATTTTAAAATACACATAAACTTTTCAGCAAAAGTACAACTGTTTTGAATGGGCCAACAGCACGTTTAGCATTGCGGGGTTGTGAAATAAATAGAAAAAGGAAGGGACTCCAGGTCAAATCCTAGCTCCATTCAAGATTTTCTTCACTCACACAAAATAATGACAGCAAATATTTTCTGAAGCACCAAGAAATTATTTGCTGAACCAGGTCTACTATAGGATTGATTTAGGATGCCTTTAGGAATCTTGTAGTGAATGGATTGAAAATGGCATAGGGCAAAACTCGCAATATTTAGAACCCCTGCGGAAGTCAAAGCTGGTAGACTTGAGCCCTGGGAGGGGTACCTATACCTACTATATAGGCATAGTATTTGTACTGTATCTGCAGAGGTTCAAACCAGCATGGGTCTGTTCTGCTCCAAGTAATGGGTGCTGGATTTCCAGCGATCACGTGCCATTTTTCACTCCCTGGGTGTCACAGAGCTCAGCTCAGTGGGTAAGGCCATGCAGGCTAGTGCCTGGGTAGGAGCAGTGTTAATGTGGGGCAGATGAGGGTTGAAGCCAGAAGAGAGGCAGCATAGTCAGGCTAGCAAAGCTACTCACCTCCGATCTCCGCAGCTTCTCCCTGGGGTGGGGAAGACACGTGGAGGGCAATATCCCTGCATCTTTCCCGCCTACCCCCACAATTAAGCAAAACACTGCACGTTCAGAAACGAGCTGCTCACTTCCTTCAAGAAGTCAGGCCTTAAATACTCACGACACTTCTACCTTGAAAATGTCCTTGGGACACTAAGTTCAGATAAGACCTTGCTTTAAATAAAAGCCGGCAGGACAACATGTTCCAATTTATTTGAAACTATTGTCCCTAAGCAGCAATCCAAGACTTAATAATCCAAGAATGTGCCAAAAGATATTACATCCTCCTACCATCATAAATAAGAAATGGAAAGATTGATAAGAAGCTTCCTTTATTTACTAGCAGCTTTGCCTTATTTATGAGTATACCTTCCTATATCAGGAATTATTTGTGATCAGGCTCCTGGTCAACTGAAAATGTTTTTCTTTGTCGATTTTTTTTTTTTTTCCTACAAGAAAGTAGGTTTGTCCTAAACGTGCCTGGCATGATTTTGTCACTGTATTTCTATGCAAAAGGAAGCTCCAAAAGAAACTAAAGAATCAGTGCTGTGGCCAAATAGCTTAAATTCAGAGCAAGTGCACATAGGGACATTAACACAAAACCAGCATACATGAGAAAAGAATCAAGTTGCACATATTAAGTACTTTCAGCACCAACCCTGTAAAGATAATGTATCCGAGTAGGCTCATCAAACTCTGAAATCACTCGGGCATGTAAAGCTACTGCTGTACGTGCGTTTGCATGGTTAGGGCTGTCATTTATTCATAGACATTACAGTTGCAATTCAGCTCACGTGTAATTCTACCACCGCTTAATATAGACTAATCTGGAACTGACTTTTTGTCCATCTTGAACATCTATTCCATTCAATTGTTTCTACTTTAAAATAGATATACTTTAAAGATACATGAAGGAGGTGGGATATATTACCCTTTCATCACTACAGTCAATCCAAACACATGACTCTCTAATGTATACCAGTGTGAGACTGTTGATGTCAGTGAGGGGTGATTTACACTGGGCTGGACAGGAACAAAATCAGGCCCCAAATTTCCCAAAATAAAGAAAGGGAAAAGTGATGGAAATTACTGCACTAAAGTGTATGTTTTCAATTCAAGAGGAGACTTCTGGTAGAGATTTGCTTCGAAATTCTCCCTGGGGGAATTTTGAAAATCTCCCTCTATGTTTTTCTGTTGATCAGCATCTAAAGCTGCGATTAAAATTTTCAGTCTTCCAGGTACAATATCTTTTAATGTGTCGCATCACTACTTGATTGACTTGTTTATTTGAGCTCAGATGATAATCAATGCCTTTGACACCTGTTATTCAAAAGCTTGTAACATATTATTGTGTTTGTATTCCCTGATTTGCACAGATGAGATACTTTTGGTTTCAATTACTTTTACTTCTTTAGTTATTCACTAAAGTAAATAAAAGCAAATAGTAGCTTAGGTTTGTTACGGGATTTTTTAAATTCAGAGGTATTGATTCTTCTAGTCAACTGAAATGAACTGAGTCCCTGAAAATGAAAACATTATTAAGAGAAGCAAACTCATGTCTTCCTCATATTTGTCATGAGTTGACAATGCCTTTGTCTTTTGATCTATTTATTTTTTTCTACAATAAATATAGCATTTTTATCCCTGGTTCATCACTATTAAACTGCTGTGAATATCAGCTTAAAAAACCTGTGCTCTATTCACCACTACCAAGCACATTAGAACAGAAAGTAATGATTTGCAACAATTTTCAACACTTACAGCACATTTACCCAGGAGCCAGTAGCTATTGGAGTTCATCATTACAATGCTGTAAGAGAACATAATGCAGAGTGGTTAAGGCATCTTGCTCCAGTGCACAAGTTTTAGTTGTCTCAAACTTATGTAAATGATCACGGTCAAACTGACCCAGATGCAAATAGATGCCTGGCCAGGGAGAATCAATGGCAGCTAATCATGGTGCTAAATCCAACACTCCCTTATGTTGGGGACAAAAAATAGCATGCCTTAGCCTCACCCTAGGGACCGCTGGGCTTTGACTGTTCTTCTGTCACATACCACGGTTGTATCAGCACCAAACAACTATTATACATCTTTCATTACTATTATTGAGTTGTCAAAGACAGCATTGCTGGTATTTATTTTATTGACTCCAGACTAAAAAGAGAGCACTACATACTTTGAATTATCCCTGTGCTGTGCTCCAGCTACTTTATTTTCCTCATTAATTGCCCAATTATACCCATTTGCTACTTGTTACCGATTATTTTCATTTAACACATGCAAATTGATCTGGCAAAGCTCTGCTCCCGTACCCTCAGACACAACCGATTGGTGTTCGGGGCTGATGACATTTCTTTTGGGAATTGGTCTACCTGCCATGTGGCTACATCAGAGCATTGCTGAAAGGTCAGCGTAACAGAGAACACAAGATGGGGTTCCCTCTGCCGTCATCAGGACTTATCTCATGTAGGGTGGTGTGTTCTCTGCTGGTGACAGCAAGCCTAGAAATACGTAGCTCTGGTTTGACTGCCCCAGGTCAAGCACAGGGGCAGAGACTGGAGTTAAAATAGAAGGATATGAAAAGAAAAAAGCCTACAATGTGACAGAAGTGTTCCTCGTGGCCACTCAGAATTGGAGCCCAACCCCTACTTGTTGGGTCCTTAGCAGCCTGGATGCATCAAAGATGCACACATGGTTTCTACTTCACCCAGGTCCAACCTGTCCTTGGGAAGGACAACGTGATGTATCTGTGACAGGTAGATCATCTTCTCTCTGAATGAATCTACCAAGGTCTTTGCATTACAAACTAAAATGACCTTGACCGTGTTAGTATCATTATTGGTATCGTTACCACAACTTCTGGTAGCAACAGCAGGACTGGCTCTATTGCTTCTGGCTGTTTGACTGATGCTTCATTGCTAGGCAAAGCTGCAAGTAATCCTCATCATTTCTAGGTCTGGACCCTGACATGGCACTCTAATAAATGATAGGTAGACCTGAACAGCACCCATGGGGAAAGTTAATTAGTAGTCATGCAGAAGTGTGCATACCCTCTTAACTACACCTAACATCATTGGAAACTACCCTGACCTGCACACAGACATCAAACACTTACCCTTCCCTAAGTGAGATACATGAACTTTTTAAAAGCAGGCCCCCATATTACAATGGGAGGTTGAGTGTGAAGCACTGGTTATCATCGTCCTACAATCACCTACTTTAGTTTTAGAGATTGGGGTTTTCTTTTCTTTTAAGATGGATAAAATAGGTAATGTCCGGGAGGCATCCGCTCCAGATTCCCAACCAGGACTATGGAACAGCCAAAGTGACCTGGAGGGAAACCTATTACCAGTCTTATGTTGAACCTGGTGGTATTTTCAGTACGGGCTCTTCAGACCTTCATGCACTGCTGATGTCCATAAAAAAAGTCAACATCAGTAAAGCTCACTACTAGCAAGGCTGAGGGCTTTGATTTCAGATGCTCCCAGCAATTAGTGAACAAACAGGGAATTATTTCTATCAACCTTTAAATGGATCATGCTAGGTCTTCTGCTCACTCTTCATTACCATGCTTGGAGGGGTTTATTGCACTGCAGACATGGAGATAACCCCATCCATACTCTGTAATGGAAATTAATTTTTAATTCCTCCCAAACAGTAGTAGCAGTGAGTCCTCATGTGGGTGTGCTTTGAGCCAGCTATGCACACAGTTTAAAACTCTCTTCCTAAGGTTTGCTGTCTGACACTGTATACTCCCTCATCTCTTTCTTGCCGAGAAAGAGAGCAGTGCAGATCACAAGGGAAAAGTTCACTTCAAAAACACATGTCTCAGCAAACTGAATTTACCTTTTGATTGCTGGCTGCTCCCTTGTGCTCTGGAAGCCTTTTTTTCAGTCCTACAGTGAGATTAAAAGCCAGGCTGCAGTGTTGCATTTTTGCTTCAGTGGGAAGATGTACTGGCCGGACTAGTAGTTAACTTCTGGCTCAGTTGTACAGGCTGAAATCATGCAATGGGCCTGTGAGCTGAAGACCCAGCCAGGAACTTGGTGGATAGCCAGGAAGCCAATCCAGACACAGGGCAAAGGAGATTCAGTATCTTTTCAGCCCTTGCTGAAGGAAAACCTCCCCAGTGGTTTATTGCTGTTATTCCCCTGAGGATAAAGCTCTGAGGTGGGAATTATCCCTGGGTGCACCTACATGAGACATTTACTCTGCAGAGCTGCCTGCCCTATTAGGCTGATGGAAAGTAATTAACTCCAGTAGATACAAGTAATACCTTGCGGCGGCATTCAATGCGCAGCAATGAATCTGTAGATGCTGGCGGGACTGCCTGCCAGCTAGTCCCGCACTGGAGCGCCCTCGTGCCCCAGCCTTTTTTTCTTATTAGTGGAGAAAAACATTATGTGGACATGCAAGTCCCCCAGAGCTGTGATGCCAGTGCAGCTGGCACCTGCAAAACCTACATTGCCCCTTAACAGGTTCCATGGTGAGATAACCAGGATTTTGGCAATCCGTTGTAATTCCCAATTAAAATTCAATATCATTTAATTGGTTCATTCTTAGTCAGACTCATCTGTGGTTCATTCAGACTATTCTTGTCTCAGCCAGTGCCCTACTGAGTGACCTGGAGGTAGCGTCACTGTACAGACCCCAATTTCACTCTCAGTAAAATGACAATAATGGTGCTGATATTATCAAATGCTATGAGACCTTACATCGTATAAGAGCTGGATATAATAATATTTATTAGAAGATGGGTAAAGAAAATAACAGGTTTCAAGCTTTCAACGTTTGTTTTCAGAAATGCTAGAATGCTTCCAGATGTTTGCTGCTCGAATGGAAGCTGATGTTGTTATCAAGCCAAAAGATCCAAATTTGAAAGTATAGTGATAAAACCTGAAGAGTCAGAAGAGGCTCCTGTTTTCAGCCACCTCCAAGTTTTGCATGCAGAAAACAGCCTCTTTCTTGAAAGCAGTTGGACATTTATTTGAGTCAAGTGAGTAATCCCAAACCAATCCCGAATGGAAAATTCATGGCGTACATCAGTTTGCAGGACTGCAGAGAAAAGTTGCACATATTTGTATCTGAAAAACCTCTCTGTGTCCATGCTAATTAGGTACCTTTCTACTCATTTTGCTACTAAGAGGAAACACTTGTGGTATAGCAGCCTAGTTTTGGCACCAGCAACTTCTGAGTACTAATCTGCACTCTGACACTGGCTCTTGTTCATTGTATAGAGCAATTTGTTCAGCACTTCTGTTTCTCCATCTTATCATGTGTAAAATGGAGTTTTACAAGTTTGTTGTGAGGCTTATCTTGCATGTAAAATGCCTTAAAAATGCCAAGAGTTGTACAAGACAGGTTAAGAGCCACGTTTTTAGTTCAAAGAATGCATGTGACACGACAGGGCTTTCAGTAGCATTAATGCACCACATAGAAAATGCTACGGTATTCAGAATTAAGCTTTTATTCTGCTAAAGGTACTAACACATGGTGTTCAAAAACTGACAGAAATAGTTGTAGCCATATTGCTTATGCCAGCAAGCTGATGCTTCTGAAGATGTTGCCAAATGCTGGGCATACTTCTCAGTTCTTCCAAATGAGAAAACTTACGAAATGTCAGACGATATCTCCAGAGGGGCCTAACCAGATCCTGCAAAATGCCGAGTATTCTCAGCTTCTATTGAAGTCAACTGGAATATTTTCTTATTGATTGAGCCCTACCTAGAAAAAAAATTGTGCAAGAACAAAATGTTGCTTGTCCTACAGTGCCAATGCTTGTTTATATACATAAGCAAGATTCAAGACAGTATCCTGGAAGAAGGAGAGAAAAACCTGTCAATAGAAAAAAACACCTTATTGAGATATATATAAATTCTAAGCATAAATTAAGCACAGTGTTGTTCAAGCCTCATAACTGCATCTTGGAGGCTTTGAAAGAACACAGAAAATGTAAATATGAACTCAAGGAAACATAATTACTTGTCAAAGAAATAGAGCTAATACTTTGAACACCTATCCACTAAGTGAGATCCTCTCATACTCTCAGATTGATGTTCTTCTAAATAAAAAGATACCTTTCACATGCTATTGTGCTTCTAGAGGTAGCCACATATTTTTTTCAAGTATACACGGCTTTGTGTTTCAAAAGTTATTTTTTTAATCATCGGAATTTAATGACAAAAAAATTGCTATCTAGACTGACACAATTATGCCTGCTTGATAATAGTTTTTAAGCAGAAGAACAATTTGACACATTAGAATGCTGACTTGTATCTTAACAAGAGAAGTTTTTCACAGGTAGTTAAAAAAAGATAGCCAATTTTACCTGGAAAAGAATACTGTGCAATAATTCTGCTATTCTGTAATTTATTTGCCGTTTCTTTCTTCATTTTTTTTTTTTTACTGTTTGGAACATTTGCCTGAAAACAGGACTTTTGTTGTTCAGAAACGCGTTGGTTGCTGCTGTTCAAGTCACCACAGGAATTCATACCTGTCTTTTTGTGAGGCCACGATACAATCAGGTATCAGCAAAGATCACATCAATAGATTAAACAAACACAGGAAGACAGGCCCCTTCCTTTTTAAAATATTCCCGAGCCCAGACTGAAATGGGAATTAGGATCCAGGGATTCGGATCCCAAGCCCCCTCTCTATACATTCAAAAGGTTTAGATTTGAACATCTAAGCTCTCGCTAATGTTTATCTAATACAATTAATGTGGTTTACGTATATCCGTCCTCAGAGTAACAAGGGCCGTTCCAGTTCTTGGTGAGCCAGGACAACGTGAACGCTCACAGAAAATGGATGAACAGTCCGTTTTGGAAAAGTTCTAACAATAAACTTGAGTTTTTCCTTCCCAGTTTTTATTACTAGAATCATTTGCATGTAAAGAGGGTCTTTGTGAGGTTCTGTTTCTGTGGAGATAGAATCCTTTTGATTGTGACATCACAGTTATTCACCGAGGAAATTATTTTATTGTCACAATGAGGATTAAGGTTTCAAGAAAGGAGTGAACAGGAGGGACTACCTGATCGGCCACACAACAGAGGTCCCCCTTCATACCTGTATGCCTAATACAACAAAAGAAGAGGAAATAACACAGAAGCAATGATATGCTATATTAACACTTCTTTTCTGAACACAATGTTTCAGCTAACAACCATCTCAGGAGGAATCAGTGAGCCACATTTTTATAATTCTCACTATCCTTCATTTTCAGAGTTGCTTGGAAAATATTCAAAATGTATCAACAGCGGTTGCAGTGCTGCAGTTTTATTTGGGACAGTTATGTTTATAAGTTTTTTAATATATATTCCATATCTGGCAACAGCCTTCCAGGTGTTCTTTTGCATTTCACTTATCACTTTGTATCAGAAAAAATCAGAGTGCTTTGTAAACATTAATTAATACCATATGGAAGTGATCCAGTGGGCATGGCGCTGCCCCCTGTGTGACTTCAGGCAAGTTATGTCATTTCTCTGTTCCATGATCCACTCTTTGTCTGCATAAAACACAAGCTCTTTGGAGCTCAGGCTTTTCCATATCCATGTGCAAACTACCTCCCTTTAAGTACTATTGCAACCCTATTACCCCTTATAGATAATCTTGTAGAACTGAATGTGGGTGAACCCATTCAGTCTCCTCAGAAATTTTAAGTCTTGCCAGGAAATACAGGGTGCTCCACTTGTCTGCATACTGGGTAAATTTGTTGTATTTTTGCCTTATTTTGTATAACTGTCTTAATTTGCATGACATAATACTAGTCTTAATTTTTTGCCTATAGCTCGCATTGTAACAAATATTGGTCACATGCACCAACTGTTTAAGTGCTTAGCATCTTTTTTCCCCCATTGCCTCCTTTGGAACATAGTTGTACTCTGATTAACTACATAGAACTAGGTGAAAGGAAAGCAGGTGTCAAAAAGCTGCTATTAGAAGCCTTAAAAATGATGGGAACTACTTGTTTTATGGATGCTATGCCTTGGCATTTTCAAGGCGACTAAGAGCACCCATGATGCTGACTATTAGGAATCTTGAAAATGAAGCTGGTTTGTCTAGCAGACACCTGCTCTTTGTCTTACAAAATGAAGCTAGTAAATTTTGGGTAGGTGACCACCCGTCCCTAATTGGGTGGGACAGTCCCGACAAGGGAAAATTAAGTCTTGGTCCTGGCCTGCATGACTCTGGGACAGCATTTTTCCTGGATTCCCAGTATTGTGCAGGGATCCAGGTTTTCTGTGCACCATGGAAAAACAT
Source organism: Crocodylus porosus (assembly GCF_001723895.1). Taxonomy (NCBI): domain Eukaryota; kingdom Metazoa; phylum Chordata; order Crocodylia; family Crocodylidae; genus Crocodylus; species Crocodylus porosus. The sequence goes on from NW_017728942.1 coordinate 8,740,000, forward strand.
GTGAAATGGCAGGTTTCCCCTTACAGGCTGGCAGAGCTCCAGGGAACAGGATGCAGGGGGCACCACGCGCATGTGAACACGTGCATGTGTCCAGGAATACAGCCCCAGGCAGCAGTGGAGAGCATCTCTCCCAGATGCCTGAAGGTAAGTCTATGGGGAGGGGGGCAGATTGAGGCCCCCACAGTGAGAGGGAGTGGGGCAGGTTTGGCAGCTGGGGCTGGGGGTGCTGCCCAGCCAGGGCAATACATGGAGCCCGGGGCAGGAATGTGAGGCTGCAGAGCCCGGCCGCGGAGCGGGACGGAGCCACGGGCGGCTCGTCCAGAAGGTGGAGGCGGGGAAGCTCCCTGCTGCTGCATGCACTCCCCGGAAGGGAGGCATAAGGGGGGGGCCTGTGCTTCCCTAGATTTGTACGTGGGGTGGGGAAGGATGTAGGGCTCTCCTGCCCCCAAGAGCCCTGCACCAGCCGCACCGCCTGCTCACCTGGCAGCAGTGGTGCAAAGTTGTGTCCCTCGCTGCGGCTGGGCACGCAGGGGGCACCTTGCCATGGAGGCCCAGCTGGTGCAGGCTCCTGGGGATGGACAGCAGAGCGAGGAGCCCAGAGCCCACAGTGGACAGCCCACATCCCCCCCACAGGCTCTGCAGCTGGCCCTTGTTCTGCCTTGCTGCTGGCCGTTGGCTGCTCCTGGGAACAAAGCTCCTATTTCACAGCCCTGCAGATGGCATTTAATACATTCTGGTAAAGCAGTCCCAGCTTTTCCTTCCATCTCAAACAGAAGAACTCAGCTCTGAGCCCCGGCCTACCAGTGGAGCGTCTAGTTTAACGGGAAAACCAGGTGTTGCTTTCTACAGGAGGATGCTGGCTGCTGTTCCCCTTTGCAGATGCAACAAAAATGGTCTGGGGGTTGCGGCACATGATTTATGAGGACAGGCTGAGGGAACTGGGCTGATATAGTCTGCAGAAGACAAGACTGAGGGGGATTGAATAGCAGCTTTCACTTCCCTGCAGGGGGTTGCAGAGAGGATGGAGCTGGGCTGTTCTCAGTGGTGGCAGATGACCGAACAAGCAGCAATGGGCTCAAGTTGCAGCAAGGGAAGTTGAGGTTGCATAGTAGGAAGAAATTTCTCACAAGGAGGATAGTAAAACACTAGAACAGGTTGCCCAGAGAGGTGGTGGACTCTCCATCCTTGGAGGTTTTTAAGACCTGGCTAGACAAAGCCTTGGCTGGGATGATGCAGCTGGGGCTGGCCCTTCTTTGAGCAGGGGGACAGACTAGATGTGACCTCCTGAGGTCCCTTCCTACCCTCATTTTCTGTGATTTCTAAGTCTAGATTGGCTCCCACAGTGGGGTTAATGTGCCTCCTAACCACCAAGCCAACACTGAATCCACTCTGGAAGGTTTCCAGAAGAGCAGCCTGCCCGCAACATGCCACGCGAACATGCCCGCGTGCTTGCATATTCAGGTGGTCCTCAGACTTACGACACAATTGGTTCCTAAAAACCGCATGTCAAGTTGAAATGTTGTAACTCAGAACCGATGTTCCCATACGAGCAATGTTATAAATGGGAGATTGGTTCCTGAACCCAGGCCCGATACCCTGTTTTCACCAGAATAACCCAGAATTTTGTGCTCAACCAATTATAGATGAGTAATATAGCTACATGAATGTATTTATATTGTAAATAGCAATCGTATGGATTTGGAAGGACTTCTTTGCTGGACCTTTTGAAGGGTTCGTGGCTGGCCCTTTTGAAGGGCTCTTGTTAGGAGTCTTCTCAGGAGTCTTGTCCACAGCTTTGCTGAGACTCCCGTCTGCTTTCTTAAAGAAAGCATCCCAGGAAGTTGGCACAGTTGTGCTCCGGGGAGACTGGCAATGCCACAAACTCCTTCACCGGCGTGGCACTGGGTCCGGCGTTGTCAAGTCAAACCCGGCGTCCAAAAGCGTCCACGTACAAACGACAGAAGTGCCGTTTGTTGCAAGTCAAAACTGATATCAAGGGGTCCATTTACAAACGTTGTAAGTGCCGTTCATCGCAAGTCAAGACTGACGTCACGGTGTCCTTTTTTGAACATCCTAAGTGCCATTCGTCGCAAGTCGAGGCTGACATTAAAGTGTCTGTTTATGAACATTGTAAGTGCTGTTCATTGCAAGTCCCGACTGCCATCAAGGTGTCTGTTTTTGAACATCCTAAGTGCCATTCATCGCCAGTCAACGTCACGGTGTCTGGTTTTGAACGTCAGGAGTGCCGTTCGTCGCAAGTTGAGACTGATGTTGTCTATTTATGAACATAGTAAGTGCCGTTCATTGCAAGTCAGAACTGATGTCAAGGTGTCCGTTGTCACACGGCTTCAGTGCCGTCGTCGCGAGTCCTGGCTGACGTCAAGGTGTCCATGTACAAGTGGCCGAAGTGCCACTCCTCGCAAGTCGAGACTGACGTCAAGGTGTCTGTTTACGAACGTCGTAAGCGCCGTTCGTCGCCGGCCAAAGCTGCCATCGCGGCGCCCGTGTCCGAGCGTCCCCCGCACCGTCGCTGTGTGCGGCGCGTCCCCGCGCGGGGCGTTGGTCAGTGCGAAGCCCCCCGGCGCTCGCGTGTGCTCGCGGCTCGCCAGCCGTTGGCGGCAGGCC
>NW_017728942.1:8742724-8778479 GCF_001723895.1 Crocodylus porosus
GCCCGGCGCGGCGGCCGAGGAGGCGGCGGTGGTGTGGAGCCCTGAGGTGGAGGTCTGCCTCTTCCACGCCATGCTGGGCCACAAGCCCGTGGGTGAGCGCAGGCCGCAGCGGAGCCTCGGGCTCGCGTAGCGGCGCCGGCCGGGGAAGGCGCGCGGCGGGCGGGCGGGGCGGTGGGTACGGTCAGGATGAACCCACTGCTCAGCAGCAGCGGGGGCAGTCTCAACCGGGTGCTGGGACGCTTGGGGGTGTTCGGTGCCAAAATACAATTCACAAAACCCCCCCACCGCATTATAAATCAAAATCCCAGCATGGCGATTCTCAGCCAGGGTGTTGCAGCCCCTGGGGTGCCTTGAGATCCTGTCATGGGTGCCAAGCAATGCTAGCATAGTGAGGGGTGCCAGCATGATTCACCCAGGAGAAACCCAGAGATTATAAATAGGAACCCATCGTGTTTAAAACTGTTCTGACCCATTGTGGTCTTTCTGAGCCCTTTGCACCAGAAAACTTGCTCTGGTATTTTGCTGAAGTTAAATCATGAGTGAAAATTAAGAGCTGTCGTTTTCCAAAGGGAAAACCTCTAACGAGGTGTCTATCGTGGGGTACCTTGAGTCTAAAAAAGGTTTTATTATATATTTTAAAAAAACAAACCCAAAAACCAAGAGCTGGCATTTTCTGAGTGGCATCACGAGTTTAAAAAGTTTGAGAACCACTGCTTTAGATCAAGAGACAGGAGTGGTGCTGTCTTGGGTATTGGGCGTTTGTTGTGTAGGAGTTGATAGCAATAAGCAAGAAGACCCAGAAACTTATTTATTTGATTACGTACCTTTGGATAACCTACAGTCTTTCCAAACTCTACTGGTTTGCACTTTGCACAAGCTCTGCAGTCGAGGAAAGCCCATTAACACGACCTGGCATTTTATGGTTAGCCCAGCGTAGTTCAGTATGAATTATGCCGTGATATGATCACTACATGTAAACCTAGTGGATATCACTGGTGGCTCAGACTTCTTCCTTCCTTCAGGTGTGAACCGCCACTTCCACATGATTTGTATCCGAGACAAATTCAGTCAAAATATCGGACGTCAGATTTCATCCAAAGTGATTTGGGACCATCTAAGCACCATGTATGACATGCAAGCACTTGTAAGTATTGAAGCTTGGTGTAGGGGGATTACTGATTTTTCTTCTGTAGGCTTCACTAGCTTTCTTACAAGTGTCTTAGTCAAAAGGCTTGCATCTTCTGTCGCAGCGGAAATTGGGACTAAATCCACTGGAGTTTTCCCCGTGTGAAACATTACAGGAGGAGAGAACCCAGCCCGTTATTCTTGGCATCACATCTTCATAGAGTTCTCTGGAAAATTTTTGGCCGTTACAACCCGACCTTGCAAGTCATAGGTTCATACTTAACATTAGCCCTGTTAGTAAGTCTATGCACCTGCACAGAGTTAGTATGCAGGACCCAGGGCATTATTGTCATACAGGCATCTTGATGTCTACTATTACAAGACTCCTGACCTCCCACTTATGAATGATTTAAACTTCTCCTGCATATGAAATGACTTGTGTGTGTTAGAAGACTTCCAGACTGATTTTAACAAAATCCTTTACAGATTTTTGTTTTTTCTTTTTAAGCATGAATCTGAGATTCTCCCTTTCCCTAATTCTGAGAAAAACTTCATCCTGCCTGAGGAAATTATTCAAGAGGTGAAAGAAGGTGAGGTTTGATACCAGTGTTTATTAGTTTCAAAACAGGAACCAACCTGAAGCCAAATCACTGTGTTGTGATGTTAAGGAGCATGGTATATATCCATAAGTGAAATATAGATAGGCTCTTTGATACCTTGATTTGGTACCAGCAGATTCTGTTTAGAGACTTTGGGCATGAAGTAGGTCTTTCACTTACTTCAGTGGGACCTGGATGCAGAGATGAGAGAGGAATTTGGCCCTTTGGAAATAAATCCAGGGAATCAAAAATGTATTTGGGCTTGTTTTGCACTTCTTGGCTATAAATACAAGGCCTGCTTGTCAGCTTTTGCCAGGACAGAATCTTCCTCATTAATACTTTGATTATAGGTTTATTATTGTTGTGCTTGAAAAAAGGCTACTACAACATAGCAGATGAAAATCCATTGTACACACGTAGTAAAATCCTTACTGGGTAAGAATTATTAGGCAACTGAACAGCAGTACAGTTACTTTTTAAGCACTTAGGGCTCCTGTACACATGTAGGGAGGCTGCTCCGACATGCTGTAATTACAGCGCGTTAATCGAGTATGCTGGAGCATGGTTATTACCACGTTTCAGCAGACTTCAGTGTGGCACCACGTGGATCAGTGTCTCCACACTGAAAAATGGTAGCGGGGTCCTTTAAACTAAAGCTTGTTTGATGAGCTTTAGTTCAAAATGCCCCATTGCCTTTTTTCAGTGCAGGGACACTGATGCATGTAACACTCTTGAGTGCTCTAAGAGCTGCTCTAATTAAAGTCCCCCCCCTTATCCTCCCCTGCCTCCCAAAGCATGTTTATAAGCACCCTAAAAGACATTTGCTCTTTGCCTGTGTGCCTTACAAAACACCTGTGGTAGCTGGGTATTTGGTATAATTATTCCATTTTTATTGTTAGGTTTTTATATTTTATTTGTGTGTCATTTTTAAGAGTGCTATTACTTTCTGTTATATTTTTCATGCACCTTTTCTCATAGCTGTCTTACAAATAACTTGAAAGAAAATTTTAGAATTTGATCTTTAATGTGCTTAGAGCATTCAAGCAATACAGTTGCATTTATATGCAATTCTAAAATCTGCTCTCTTAATGTGTTTTTCCATGAAGTTGACTGCCTCATCATTCCAAAACTTATTTCTACTTGCAGCAACTCTCAGTATACTCTTTACCGACATGACAGAAATCTTTGTTTAAAAGGAATACAGCCAAAATTTGGGTATCTGACAACGATCTGGATTTTTAAACTACATCAGAATGTTTCTTAACTACTAGCTACAATATACGTTCGGCTAAAAGGTTATATTTGAAGTTCGGCATAATTAACTAGTCCAAGCCATTGCAATGTATTTTGTTTGCTTACCATCTCACTTCTGTTTGTATTAAAAAATAACTGCACCAGAAACAGATAGGATAACATCTACCTTACTAATTGGTGCCATACTTCTACATTGTGTGTTGCTGTCAGCAATGATGGACATCTAATTGTTCTTTTCATCAAACTTTTTTGGGTGATGGGTGATTTATCTGCTTTGAGTTACAGTTGACACTCACAGTGACTAGTTCTGTACTGTACATTTGTTGCTGGAATGTTGTGTTGGTTCAGGAAAAGGTAAAATATACTTTTATCTATCAGTCAGTCATGAATTGTTTAATAAATTCTTTTACAGGAAAAGTAATGATTGAAGAAGAAGTGAAGGAAGAAATAAAAGAAGAGCTAGAACCTCATGCAGGTCCAGATGAAGGTACATTTATACTTTTTGGACTTCATAGCCATGTTTATTAGGGCTGTGTGAAGCTTCAGTTGCTGATTTGATTTGGCGGCGGCTCGGCCAGTTTTGGCGGTCAAATCTCCAAATCTAAATTGAATCAGGAGACCCTTTAACCTCTCCAAATTGATTCAGACATAGAGACAGCTTTAAATGTTTTTTCTACATACCTCAAGGTACCAGGCAGCTCGTGAATGCTGAGATGGTGGGGCGGATGGAGCCATCCCACAGCAGTGCAGGGGGATCCTCAGCGTGCTTGGCAGCACTTCTGGTCCACTTCCAGGTCTGCCGGGGAGTGCGCTGCCCCCACCCCCGCACTCCCTTGACTTGGCGACTGGTACCTCCTGGGTCTGGGGGCAGCACCTGGGGTCCTCTCATGGCCAATTGCTGAGCTGCAGGGGTGGCCCCCTGCATGCTCGGCAGTGGACCAGAAGTGCTTCCGGTCCACTTCTGGGTCTGCTGCTGAGCACGTGGGGGGGCCCCCCATTCTCCTGTGGGATGCTCCATCCACCCCACCATTGCAGCATTCATGAGCTGGTACCTTGAGGTATGTAGAAAAACCTTTTAAAGCTGTGTTTATGGCTGAATCACCAATTCTCCGAATCAGCATTGACTCTTCAGATTTGGCCAAATCAAATCGGGACAGTGATCCAAATCAACGAATCAAATCACTGTCCCTGGAATCGGGCCAAACTCAAATCGAATACGGCCTGCTTCACACGCCCCTAATGTTTATCTAGAAGACAGCAGAAAGTTGTGAGGGCATTATTTCAAGTGATAGTCCAAAAATCTGATCTACTTTGAAATTGGTATGATGTGATGTGGACTCTCTAAGAGTATAAATCCATTGTTAAGAATTAATTTTTTTTTTTCAAATGTACAGAAACCATTGTCCTGGAAAGGGACACATTTAAATTCCATTTTATGGTCTTGCAGTTGCATTGAACAACGTGCATGTTCTAAATTATGTTGGTCTCTAAACAGCTAATTTAAACTACAGGAACAAATGGGAGAGAATAAATGGTCATAGCTGACTGTGAGTGGCAAAACTGCATCATTGTAGAAACCTGGTCTCAAGATGACAAAGGCATTGATTACTATAACAAGGTTCACATTCAAAACAGTCTTCTGGTTAGGTGCTTATGGTAATTTCTGCTAAATCAGGGCTGTCTAACATCTGGGTAACCAGGAGCTGCGCGAGGCATGGCCCACAGTCCCAGGGACCACACACGGCAGGAGCTATAGATTTGGAGGCCACTTGCCATGCATGTCCTTTCTTCCATCCCCTTCACCAACCTTCAGTGCAAGAAGCCCATCACCTTCCTTTGTCTCACGCAGCTTGAGCAGCCCAGCTCTCTCCCCAATGCATGGGCATCTTGCCCCCCTGCTGCACATGCAGCTTAGGCAGTTTTCCCCCTGAAGGAAGCAGAAGCTGGAGGAGGAAGGGGGAGTTGGAAAAACCCAGCTGCTACAAGAGCAACAGCGGCAAAGGGCAGAGGTGGTTGGGGCTGCATGCGTTCTGTGGGGCACCAGCTGGACAGCCCTCTGCTAAACGATTTTTAACAGCAAGCACAGGCTCATAATATTATCACCGTAGATTGTGAACTGGAGACAAAGGGCAGATCCCATGCCCTTATCGGAAGGAATCCTTTTAATACCAGATCATTCTGTTTGTAACAGTTGCCCCTATGTGAGGCTTTGAAGAAACTGCCCTTTGCTCCTAATTCAGTTGTGCAGCTTGTATGTTGAAGCAGGGAGATTCCATTCTTACCTCTGAAAGTGCTCAGCTCACTCTGAGACTTGATTTTTCAACACTTGCGATAGGATAAGGTCAAATGAAATCAGTGAGAATATTGTTATTTATTCTGTTGGGAGCAAGATCCTGCCCGTTGTTACTGGTCATGAACTTAACCAGTTAATATCAGAAAATCCTGATGTTCTTAAAAGAACTTCCTTCTGTAAAAATGGGGATGATAATTTTGTATTCACAAAGCTGTGAGGATTAGCTAGTTTGACAAATGTTCCATAGTACAAGAAATTACATACGATTTTTTTTTATATGAACCTGATCTGGTATCATTGCTTTGATCCTTTTTCAGTTTATGGACCTTCAGGAAACTTGGGGAAAGCAACTGAAAAACCAGGCAGCAAAGAGAAAGACAAGACCTCATCAGATTCTGGGTCTAAAGAAGGAGCTGATAAGAGGAAACGTAACAGAGTCACTGAAAAGGTCTTAAATGCAAATAGCAATCCCTCCAGTCCAAGTGCTGCTAAAAGGCGCAGAACATGAGGAAGTCGTGAAAGACTTTGTTTAAGTGTAGTCTTTAACTACAGAATCTGGGTAGGGAAGATTAGACTGGACTAGCACAGAAGGAAAGCCATCATAAAGACTTGTTCATTTGAGAAAAGTATGTCTGAGTCCGGTATTCAAAGCATCTGCACGTTGGCGTTACGTGTGGAAATGGACGTGCCCATCTCCTCTTTTAATTATTTACTTGGTCAGCATTGCATAGCTAAATGATGGCTATGTCCTCAACACACTGAAGGAGAAAGCTGGCAGCTTTTCAAATGTGTGTGCTTAACAAGTTGAGTGGTAGCATTTTAAAATATCAGTAACACACACACCATGTCGTACTTCCTAAAAGGACCTTTTGGGAAGACAAGCCACAGTTCATGATGAGTTTAGGTTATTTGCAAAGTTTAGATTCGTTTCATGTCTTCTGTTTGCTGCTTTCTTTGAGTACTTGAATCTCTTTGTGGGTGATGGTTCTAGACCATTTTAGTTACAGCAAACACGTTTTTATTGGATGTCTGACTTTGTTGGTCCAGTAAAACTGAGTTAGTATATTAAATACAGATTGCTGTATTAAGAAGAAGTAAAACCCCTTTTTGATGGAGGCTTGATGGTGTAACTTATTAGCACATACTGTAAAAACCATCAGTGTTTGTTTCCGGACTGAATTTTTCATAAGTGGCCTAAACTAAAATATCTCGTAGTGCCATGTGATATAAATGGGTTCACTTGGGAATGCAGGAACCTTGAGCTATTGTTCCACCCACTTGTATTGTAATAATATATATAACAGTTGTTTTTGTATTTCACAGATTGCAATTTTTTAAAACTTTTATTAGGGGGTTGTTAAATTGAACTAGGATTGCAAAACGTTAATCTTTTGCAGTTACTGTACTTACTTGAAGTTGTCTTGGTTTAAGCTCTTAAAGATTTATGATACTTTTCAATTTAATGTTTTGAAAATTGCAGGATTTTGCAGGTTATGCTAGTGAAAAAAGCAGGTGGTAGTGTTGGTGAATTGTATCTCTGGCTATTAATCTTACTGTTTAATTAAAAAAAATTACAATGCTTCTTTGTCTGGCAGCATTTCTGTCAAGTTGAGGAATTAGAGATCTAATAGCCTGTGTTTTACTGCATATGCCTGGCCAAATTTTTCACTGTTGACTCATTAATTTCTTTTGGTTTACATCAAGAATAAATTTGGCTCGTTGTGTGTAATTAGATGCTTGCTGCATAAGCGAGCAAGAAAACAGGCTCAAGGCTTGGTGTTTTTGGAGGTATTTAGCTGCCTACATACTTAAGAAAAATCTCACAAGGCCCTTGCTCATTTGCATCATTAAAAGCCTAAAATACTTTTGAACATCCAGCTCTTAGTAGCTAGATTTGGACCTGACAAATTGCCCAGTGATGATTTATGGCATTTATGGCTTCTGCAGCACTCGCATGAACACTGCCGAGAAGTACATCCTATCCCCCTGCTTCCACTCAATATGCACTAGTCCCAGAAAGAGGGCAGTGAACCTGCCCAGAGGGTGGCCCCTGCCATAGACAGATCTCAAGAGCCAGGCCCTTAAATGACACGCCAGGTGAAATCCTGCTGCTACTGAACTACGGAAGGTTTGCCAGTCACTTCAGTAGAGCCAGGATTTCACCTGTTCCGATTAATATAGTTATCAAGTGACATGTTTGTCCTTCTTTTCACATCCTTCTGCTCTTTTTTTTTAAAGCTGTTCTCTTCTATTAAAATTAATAATAATCTAGTCTGACATTATGATATGTCTGATCTTGTGTTGGGTGCTAGGGCAGGCTGCATTCCCCAGTATTCTGGTACCAGAAATTTGTCTATAATTGGCCAGTCAAAGCCAGCTCTCTGCCAACCCATCCCATTTAGTTTATTGAACTTCATAATGACAAGGGATCTGTAAAAAGCACGTGAGTTCATTTAGAGGGAAAATGAGAAACAGCCCATTAACCTGTTGCAACCCATTGGATGTGAGGAGTTGTAGGACAAGATGTGTGCTGTTAAACCTTACACTGTTCAGACTATGTAGATTCATGCCTGTTTGTTGGCATAATTTCCATTCTTCCCACTTTCACATGACCCCTGAATTTTGGCTAACTGAGTTTAATGGGAGTCTACACTGGTGCCATGCTCCTTCCGGGGGGAGTGAAGATTGTAGTAAGAAAAGCAAATAAAAAGTGTGTGTGTATCTGCACGCACATTTTAGACTAACCTATATTTTAACATGTCCTAAGGATATAGAGCAAAGTGTAAGTTTCACTGTGCATGTTCTGTGCATGAGCAGATTGGTAAGTATAGCTTAAAAACAAGAGTATAAGGGAGTCTGATTTACACCTCTTTCATGTCACACCTTTTTATTTTGGTGGTGGTGTGTGTGAGGAATGAGGTTGTCAACTGATGTCATAGGATTGGTTGTAAGCAAGCAAAGTGCTTCCTGCCTGACACTGTACTTGCTCTTCATGGATGTGATATACATTCCCTGGGATTCAGTAACCACCAATCAGATCACCACAGTTCAATTCCAATTTAGCATTTCAAAATACATATATGTCTCCTTTTTGTCATATTCCATAGCCCTACCTAAAGCTCTGCTGCTTTTTGCTCAGCTGATTGAGGAAGGAAGTGCTGGATGGACCTGCCACTCAGCAGATGCAGTGTTGTGAGACCAGAAGTCTTGTGAAGTTTAATGCTTAGTGGAAGGTTTGGTAATGCAAACACTGAGACCAACTTGGAAGCCTCCTATGCAGAAGGAAAACCAAACAAGGCTCTGGCAAGGCTGTCAGTACTCTTGATTCTCGCCCTTTCTTGTACAATACAGTACAAATACAGAATCGGGGCAGTCTGAAGTTCAAACGCAGGTGTATTGTATACACAGTGAAAAAGGGAATTAAAAAATAGTTCTGACATTTTCAGTGGGGAAAAATGCTTCGCTGCTTTTGACTATTTGCTGGCTTATTGCTATAATGAATATCCCTTTAGAACAACTCTACTATAATGTTCATGTGGCTATAGCAAGTCATGAGGTCTGTTTTTAAGCCCTTCACTTCTGATACTCTGCTCCCACATTTTGCTCACATACAAAAGGCCAGAATGAGTGCTGACGCAGAACCATGGTAGAGCCCTCCAGATGCAAAGGTGGACATTGGTAACACAAGGAGCAGCACTTTCCTCTCCGTCAGAAAAACAACAGAGATCAAATTGCAGCTCTTGACATCCCCTTCTTAATAAGCGCTCTCAGAGTATTTTCCTTCAGAAAACATTGAGACAGCACTCCCCCAGCCTCCAGGTCAATCCATTTGGAGTTCAGGGGCCAGATCTGTGCCTTCACCGCAAGAACTGCCCTCCAAAAAATTAAAGAGGTATTGTTTGGCGGTACTTTTGGAAGACGCTGCCAGCTCCAAACATCACCGCGCACCCATGCAACCTCCCAGGGCCGTCTGTGGTCTGCAGCATCTCCTCCTGGCTCACTCCAGGTAGCAAAGCAGATCCTTCAGGGCAACCTGCAATGCTTTTCCAAGTCATGACCCTTCAAAACACAGACCCCCTCGCAAGCAAGCAGCACGATTCCAGACTTGGGTTGTCAACTCCGTTTGAATCTATTCTGGGTTTCCAGAACACCAGCGTGCCCCCCACACAGTGCAAACGCGCCCGCGCGCTTCGTCTACCAGTTATGGATTACGGTGCACAGCCTTTCCGCCAGGAAGGCAAATAAATGAACCTGACTATTACATTTAAAAAACCCTCTGCATAAACCGGATTCGACGTGTAATATTTATTTTAATGGAGCCCCTATTCAGGTTTGTACAGACGATTTTATTTTAAAGAAAGATGGAAGGGCTGATCCTTTATCTCCCGGGTGACTCCCGGCAGTCTCCTGGGGATTTATATCCAACCCCTGGAGGCTGCGGGTCCGGCAACCCGCTTCCAGACGCCGCTTGCCCCAGCGGGGTGAGATGCCCCCCTACCCCTAGACGAGAGGCTCCCGGAAGCCGGCGGCCCGGTCTCGCGGCCGGATGGAACGCGCACACGATGCCGGCGTTCTACCGGCGCGGCTCAGCCAATGGGCGGCCGGGCGGCAGGAAGAGGGGGCGGGGCCGGCAGCGCCTCGCCCACGTGGCGGCTGCCCCGGCCGCTCCTTTCACTTTCCGTTTCCCAACCCGGCTCGCCCATGGCGGCTTGGCTCGGCATGAGGCCGCCGGAGGACGCCGAGGGGGAGGACGGGCAGCCCTGGCAGTACGACTCCAGCTGGGAGGACGAGGGGGAGGGCGGGCAGGAAGGGCTGGCGGAGGAAAAGGAGGACGGCGATGAAGAGAAGCCGATGCCGGTGTGTTCGCGAGGCTGTTCCCAGGCCGGCGGCTGGCTGGTGAGAGCGGGGGGGGCGGTCCTCGGTGTCTGTCTCCGCTCCTCCATGCGTCCATGCAGCTCCCCCCGCAATGCCTCGCATGCCTGCCCCCCCTGCCGGGTTGCCCCGCTTGCACCAGCCTGTCAGAGGTCCTGCGACCCCCCCGCTCGTGCTGCATAACTCGCCTCCGCCCCGGAGAGCAGCAGCAGCATCCCCGGCTCTGGAAGGAAGCCCGGCATCAACCGCGGGTCCCTTCTGGAGCAGGTCCAGCTCTTCCCACCTTCCTGTCCTGGGGACCCGCTCGGCTGAAAGCATCTCCGCGGTCCTTTTGCTCCTACGAGTGTTTCATTTTTTAATTTTCTTGCGCTAACGATGACCTGTGTTTTCAAACGCTGCGTGGAAGAGTCTGGCAGTGGCATTAGGCATCGACGTTGCAGGGGGTGCAAGCACCTGCCCTGGAAGTCCTGAAGAGAAGACTAGACAGGCACCTTGCTGGGGTGGCCTGACCCCGTCTCCTTGCCTGCCCGGTGCCTGAGGATCTGCTGAGGTCCCTTCCAGCTTTACAGTCTGTGAATCTCTTTGAGCCGGGGGGGGGGGTTGTGACTTATTTTTCAGTGAAAAATATTGAAATATCTGTAGCTGTTCCTCCCAGGTTTTCATTACACTGCCACATGCTGCTGCTTAGCTGCTTTTCTTACTCCTAAGCCAGGATATTTTTGTTATGCCCAGGCCTGGCCTTTTGTCTCCATGTCCTGGCGTTTTTGACATAATCATTCACAGGCTTTGAAACACTTCTGATACCTTCAGTGCTCCAGTCTGTACTTCTTTATGTCAGTATTTGTAGTCTTTTGTTGGTGGCCCTGCTCTTCCCATTGTCAGTTGTTTGCCCTTAAGCCATCTGTCTTCTTTCTTTTAAGAAACAATTTAAAACTTGCTAGGATTTTCTACAAGGCTTCTTCTGGGAGGGGAATTATAGGTCAGCTGTAAAACTGAAAGCCCTGCCTCTTAATGGTATATTGCGCAGCAGATCTCTGTTTAATGAGTGGTTATGGTGCAGCAAAATGTGATCATTTAAAGCTGCTGTCTTCAGTAATGGATAAAGACCTTATTTAGTCTCCTCAAGTATCTGACTTCAGCAGCAAATGTCAGTATTTTCCTGATACTGCTTGACAGATCTTTCATTCTGGATTTTGCCATTCAGTTTTAATAGGAAAGCAGAATCCTTCACTGTTGGGTAGTGGGGTTTTTTCTTCCCTTTTTATTTTCTTCTTTCATCTGACCACTCCCACCTAGGGGAAAGGAAACTAATGTTAGAGTTAAGTTTCCTTTTGATATGACATCACACATTTTCTCATGTCTAAGGAAGTAGATCCTTTGGAAGCTCTTTGTAAATGAGCCTTTTGATGGAGCACAAACAAATCAAGTGTTGTAGTATTTTCTTTCAAGGGTAGAGACTTTGGCACCGTTTGCAAACAGATCGGAGGCTTCAGTGTGATCGATGAGGCGCAGCGCCCACACGGAGATCTGCCACCGTCAGTGAAGCTCCGTTCATGCAGATCCATCGGCAGAATCTCATCCCAGATCAAGAGCTTTGCTGAAAAACCTGCCGTGACTCATCCGACGTGCAAAACCTTTACCTTTGGTTGTTTAGCACCAAAGGGTTGCCATTCAGTCAAATGTGGCCTCAAAAATGAGGTTTTATTTTGAAGAGAGATTTTTTTTTTTTTTGAAGATCTTTGAAAGATTTCACAGATTTTAAACCCCGTGGGAATGTTTTGATCATTTCTGTTCCTGCCAAAGCAATTTTTGGAACGAGCCAATTGCTCTCTTGGCTCATGTTGATGCACAGGACCAGAGAGTGACATAGATTACAAGCTGGTTCTCTTTTTCTCTCTTGTTCTCCACTGAGAAGATGACCTGTTGCCAACATCTGAGCATAAGAAAGGACAGTCTGCCTTCACTGAGTGGGTTTTTTAGGCCCTTTTTTTAAAAAAAAAAAAAAAAAAGGATGTGCACAAGGTCTTGAATCCACACTTGTCACCAGAAATATCAATGCCTTTTAAACACATTAACTCTTCTTTCATAAATGTATTGTCATCTCCTTCCAGCTGAGGTCTGCAGTTATCTTTGAGGGGCTTGGAAGGACTCTTAGACCAACAGAGAATGTTATTTTCTTGCTGTAAACTTAATACATGCATCTGCAACTCGGTAACAGCGCCGATCTTTATATAAAACCGGCTTTCCCCTGCCTCTGTTAAACTAATTTAGCTTCATTTCTCTTCAGTCTAGATTGTGTTCTTTGCTCATGAAGCAGTTTGAGTTTTCTGGGGATCTTCTTGGTCTTTCCAATGCACAGGTAGAGCTTTCTTTTTATTTTAAATCTGCATTTTCGAACAATTGGCTGAAACTAAATCTCAAATTGTATCTGTTGTTAAGTGGAGATGACTGTGGATATGTCTCTTCAGATTGCTTGTGTTTTAACGCCCTTAAATATATGCCTTTTCCATTAAATATCTGCATTCCTTCCCCCCTCCGACTCCACCCTGATCTGATATTTTAGATTTAGTCTCGTTCTGTAAAAAACACTTGCTTAGCTTCTCAGAGTAGCAGACCTTGTGTTATGTACCAGGGCTTCCTTCTAATAACAGAAATGATTTATTTTGCATTCTCCAGCCTGCAAGTAATTTTGGTCGGGCTTAACGCTTTGTTTGCTCGGGTTTCTGCTCCTAACATGCTGTGGGCCCTTTGTCTGTCTGTGAGTCTTGCTGCTGCCTGCACATTGTGTCATCTCTCTTTTGGGGACGGCTACCGGTTCTCAGCCAGACGTTGCTTGTATCAATCGTGCCTTTCATCCTCTGACCCTGTTCTCTGATTTTTCTCTTGCTCTTCGCACCAGGGTGCAGGGCTTCCCTTGGTGGTGATATTGCAACGGGGTGGATGGATGCACAAGTCAAGAGATGCGTGTTGGCGCATGGTGTGGACAGAAATTGATTTTGTTCCTGGCGTCTGTGGTCTTGGGCTGGGAGAAGATCCTCAAACTTCTTAGGACAGTCTATTCGGCATGAAACGTGTGTTGCCTACTACTTACCCAGCGTGCTTTGTCTGATCCTTTTCTCCTAGGGCTCTTCCTCTTGGATCCAGCTGCTTTTCAGTACATTTTGCTGCACTTCTGCTCCTTGACTTGGTCTGGCTTCTGCATACTTTGTATGTGTCTCCAATCCCCATTTGCCTTTTGCTTTGACCCTAGTCTGGAACTGGAGTGCATCTTCTGTTACTGTGTGACCGGCTGTTTTGTTGGAGGCCAGTGCCCTCGTGGATGCTAGAAGGCCCAGTACAAACAAGATGCTTGGCTGGGACTCCTAGTTTATCCGGCATCAAGGGCAAAATTCCTAGTAGGATTGGGATTTAACACCTGGAGTTCAAAGACCATATAACCAAGAACATGTATAGGATTCATAAAGCTAAATTACGGTCTCCACTTACAGCTCAAGCAAAGAACAGTACTTACCTCCCTAGATGACAGCACATTTTGAAAAGGAGGCTCTTACAAATATGCAGTGTCACTGATATGCCAAAGTCAGATTTTGGGAAATCTAAACCCTGTACAGGCTGTTTGATTTGTCTGGTCATGGGCAAGCCCCACAGTCTGTGTCATCTCATGTCAAATGGCAATAACACTCATCTGCTTTGGGGATTTAGCAGGTACCAAAGGAAGTTCCAGTTCTGTCTGGTTAGCCCCTTTACTTTATTGGGGGAGTGTGTGGGAAGGGTTTACGACACGGGTGGGCAAAATGCAGCCCGCGGGCTGGATGCAGCCCACCAGGCCATTCTATCCGGCCCACGGGGCCCCTAAAAAATTTAGAAAATTAATATTTATCTGCCCCTGGCTGCCTTTCATGCGGCCCTAGACAGCTTGCCAAAAATCAGTAAGCAGCCCTCCACCTGAAATAATTGCCTGCCCTTGGTTTATAGCAAGAAGGGCTTTTGTTTTGGGGTGGGTGTTGGTTTTTTGTGGGGGGAGGGGGTCCTCTGTTGCTTTACCTATGGTTTTGATCCTTGGGGGAGTTTTCCTAACGATGCCTTACATCGGCATGCACAATACATGAAAGACTGATGTTCAGTATTTGTATTACTTAAAAAAATAATAATTGGGACTGGAGTGACAAAATGCTTGGCTGTGAGCTACTTGGTACAAAGTCTAGCTCTACCCTAGTAATGCAATAGGGAAAGTGATCTTTTTCCCCCATTGATTCGGTGTGTCAGGGTTTTCCCTTCAGACAGAAGACGGAAAGTAGTTGTATGCAGCAACAGTGTGTGTGTGTTTGAGTGTATGTGTCTGTCTATCTTTTATCTGACTCTGGAGTGCTCATTTTCCAGGATGTGGAGTCCTCTGTCCCTGATCCACAAAGTACTTGTCTAATCCAGACTCCACTGGTACCGGTGCGGTTCTGCAGTACAGTCTGCTTTGGGCCAGGAAGGCTTTTGGTGCACGAGAAGCCCTCAGTGAGACCCCTCGGGTCCTTATTGATGCACATTGTTGGACTGAGACCACAACACTTGGCACCTGACCAGATTGCACCTATCTGCAGTTCTCTGCCATCCAGGCTGAAATAAAAAATCCAGTGTCCTACCTCCTACTTCCATATGGTGCAGAGAGGAGGGAACGCAGCTTTTCTTTTCTGTTCTTTTTCCCAGCGATTCTGTCTAAATATTCTTAAATTGATAAACGTGTCTCAGATCTCTGGGGCCTGGTTCTTGCACCTGTTTATGCGCCACTGTCATTTTAATCGACTTGTCTTAGATCCTATCACCATCATGGAGAGAAGAATTGGGTATCAACTTGTCTGTGGATTATTTTAGCAATGATTAAAAGGACAAAGTAATTTCCTAATGAGTAGAATGCGTTGCTCCAGTGATTTGAATTATTAAAACATTGCCACCTGTTAATTAGTAGCAATCTGTATACTATTTTTTTTTAACTACTGTTGAAGTTTGGCTTCAATAGCACTGTTCTTAAGTTTCTCATTAAAGTACCTTTTTTATTTTTAGGAGCAAAGAAGAACAAATGTACCATACCTGAGTCAGAGAGGTTTTGAGGTAGGGTTCAAACAAAGCTTTGCTTGATTGAAAAGACAATGATGGTCATTATGGGAAGAAAGTGAAACAAAAAACAGCTGTTGACCCCTCACTGCCTTACCTGCCTTTGCACAAGATGCCGCAGTTGCTTCTCTTCCGCAGCAGAAGGTTGCTCTAAGCTGTGGAAGAGTCTGGGTCAGCAGAGCCCAAAGGCAGAGACAATCCTGCTAAGACACCTATTGAAAGGCATATGGGAACATGCCCTATTAAACGTGTGTAAAGGAGGCAAATGATGTCTTACCACACTGTATGGGGGTTTCCTTAACCCCCCCATACAGGTGGGGAAGAACATTTCTTAAGAAACCCCAGACCTCTATTCCTAGCCTAGACGAGGCCTCGGATATATGCCTTGTTCTGTTCATCCTTTCACGTCCCCACATCCAGTGGTGATATTTGTAGGGTCTGGCCTTTCTCTCCTAAAGCTGGATAGGAACAGCTCAGTCCCTGGCATAAGTTGGGTTCGAATGAGCTTCTGTAGTCTGGTCCTGATTAATAAGACTAGGAAAGAGGGTGAGTTGCGTTGCTACATAGGAGGACGTGTAGGCATCTTGGCCCACAGGAGTGCAGTGGAACAGCTAAAGTAGGATGGGAGTGCGCCCTGGGGAGGTAGGATTTCAGACCGGTGTGGAGGATTATGATGGGGTGGGAGGGGGATGTTTGCAGGCACTGAGGTTGAGCCAAGAGCTTTGTCACATTAGACTGCAGGGGATTTACAGCAGCGGTTCCCAATACGTGGTACACATACCACCAGTGATGCGTGTGAACAGATTTAGGATAATGACTTTATATGACAATAAATTTGCCCGGGGTACTTAAGGTTTGTTTGTTTGATAGGTTTAAATTGGTGGTGCGCAGTCTGCCGAGAGTTTGGGAACCGCTGATTTACAGCGTCGTTGACAGCCAGCTCACCTAGAGGAAATGGGGAAGAACAGTTTTGTTCGAGTTTGTTTTTTCCTTCTGATGAGAGGCTTTTCCTCCAGATTTTTGATTTGTCTTTTTTTTTTTCTTTTTCCTTCAGTTCTCAGCTGGACGTAACTGGAGAGCAGCGAAGGACTTGCAGAGATACAGGCACCATTACCCGGTACAGCCTGGGAACTTATGAATTTTCTTTCTTTTTCCTTCATGAGACCTGGGGAGCAATTTGTGAGACTGTGGTGTGGTGTTTGATTTACCTGAAGCTGGTAGAAAGGAAAACTTCACTTTTAAGTAATTCACTTATTTCACTCCGGTCAATGAGGTGCACCCGTTGCCCCTGCCAGCTCAGAAAAAAACACTGAATACCAATATACTGGTATTCTTAGACTTTGGTAGGGAGATAAAAGGATCCAAGGGAATATTTTTTATGTACATGTGGCGTTTAATTCTTGCTAACGCTTCTCTTGCCTGCAGGGTTTAGAAGAATCGGAAGCAGATGAGGAAGAGGAAGAGATGTGGAATCTGAGTTTTTACAAAAACGAAATTAACTTTAAGCCTCGTGGTATGTATCTCACCTGGGCTTCCCGTGGACCATGCAGTTAATATGTGGGAGCTCACAATGAGTTGGCAGAGGGAAAATAATACGTATGTCAGTTCCCAGCGCTGTGCTTGGTGTACCCAAGCAATATCGTGTGACCTACTTCAGTGGTTGCAATAGTTTCATGTGATCAGGGTTGTCTGTTCAGAATACAGAATGTAAGCAATTGCTTAGTTGTTTTTTATCTTTTGTTTCTATTGCATGTCTCAGAGAAACCGTGCGTCCCTTAATAGTCTATTTGTTAAGATCAAACCAGGGCAAACCAAGCTGATTTCCTTCATTCTCACAAATAACCTAGTAAGATGTGGTTCAGCTAAACCTACTTGAAGATGCTTGCACCAGGGGTTGGAAATCCATAGTCAAAGAGTAGTTCTCAGTAGGTTGCTGTAACTACAAGGATGGCCTTTCTCAGGGGTCTGCCCTGGGCCCAGTATTATTAATGACTTAGTAAGCCTACCTTCTCTTCCATTATCAAAGTTTTCAGATCCGATACCAGGATTCGAGGGCTTGCAATTACTTTGGAGAATGGGATTTCCTTCTGAAATAGTCTTGGGAAAATCAATAAGTACGATATCATTTAGGAAAGACAAGTGCAGAGTGTTGCCTTTTCTTATCAAATGCAAAACAGTTCTGTGGAAAACTATCTTGGGAGATGCAATGGGCCACAGACTGAAGATGTGTCAACAATGTCCTGCTGTCGCCAAAAAAAGACAGATGCTGTACTGGAGGATAGCATGGACCTACCAATTACATCACTGTCAGAGGCTGCAGCTACCAGCTGTTACTATGCAACTGCTACATCTGCATGTTATTATAACAGTACAACTGCAGCAAACCTGATGAGCCTTTAGGGTCTTCTTCCTTCAGGATCAAAGTTAGGGTGACTGGGCTAGGTTGTACCTCTACAGTATCATCCAGCGGTAACAGTTACAGCATAGCAGGTCACGTGCACACCCAAGCAGCAGCAGCCCCCCACCCTCTTAAAAGATACTAAAATGTGCATCTGTCCATGCCGAGCTGCATAAACAGGAGCATTTGGGTGTCAGACAGGTCAAGTCTATCAACGCTGCCTTACCAGAGTCTAGTTTGGGGTGCCACACTTCAAGAAAGATGTGAATTAACGGGAGAATTCAGAGAAGGGCAAATAATAATAACTTAAAAACTGAGCAGAGGTCTAGAAAAAATGATCTCTGAGGAAAGATAGAAAGAACTGACATTATTGCAGCTAGTCAGTTAACTCTAAACGTTCTCATTTGATGCATTTTCTTCTGTCACCCCAGGTGTATCTATTGACACCCTCCTTAAAGATTGGTGCCATGATTATGAGATGCTGGAAGAAAACCATTCCTACATACAATGGTAAAGTTGCTACACGAGGAAATGACTATTTAGGGATCTTCTTCAGATGTGTATCAAATATGTTTGCTGCCGCCGGCGTTGTCGTCGTGGAACAGTGTCGGCCTGCCTCCCAATTCATTCTGAATGGTTAAATTGATTTTTAGTCCATTATGCTCCCATGAGATTGAGAAGGCTTTGTGTATCCTGAAGTTAAACATTTCCTGTACAGTTGTATGCAGACTTCTATGCCTGGCTGCCGTACCTTTGACACGGACACTGTGGTGATAGATCAGTTGAATATCCAGATGGATAAAAAAGACTGCTCAGAGTACACGTGGGTGCAGTGATTTCTTGCAGTGTAATAGTATGTTATGGATTAAGTTCCCTGTCCACAAAGTTATGTCCTATTTAAGAGGATGTTTGGCCTCTGTAGTGCTTGGGCTGTTGATGCACCTCACAGTGGAAACCTGTTGTTATGGAGCACAAACTCTTGGGTTGCATTTCATATCCTCTTTAGTCTGATCTGCCAATCTTCTTCCCCTCCCAGGTTGTTTCCGCTGCGTGAACGTGGGATGAATTGGCAGGCAAAGCCCCTCACGTGTAAAGAAATCCAGGTGCAACTTTTTATTTCAGACCTTTTAAACTTGGCAGGTATTGAGGGTTCTCCTAGGTAAAGTTCTTCCCTAATGGTAAGGTTGCTCCATTGCTTTCCCCACGTGCCCTCAGCATATAATGAAACCAGAGCTGTCTCCAGTGGCTGTTTAAATGCAGCTTTTGACTCTTCAATTCCTCTTCCAATGCCTTACGCAGTAGATCATGTGCTTGGCAACATGGCTAATGAGCATCCCCAATAGGTGTCTTAAATATTATGCACTTATGTGTATGACATATCACTGAGAAGTGCCTTAACAAACTAATGCAGGTGGTTTCCAACCCTTTTTAGGCTGCCTTAAGTGCAAACTCCATCTCTTGTACTTTTCAGGCCTTTAAGAATTCAGAGGAAGTTATGCAAAGATTCATAAAAGCGTATGAACTCATGCTGGGGTTTTATGGAATAACTTTGGCAAATCGAGAAACTGGGGAAGTCAAAAGAGCAGAAAACTGGGAGGAGAGATTTCGCAACTTGGACAGGTAAGACCCAATTTGCATTAAGTGGCTCTTTCCTATGCTTACTGTTACAACAGGAGGAAAGATCACACAGAGCCGAGGAAACTGGTTGGCTATTCAGGTATGGAGGTTTCCTCTGCTACCAGAGCAGCATGGTCTGACCTTAGGGGTGGGAGCCAGTTACCCAAGAGCATGGACCTTCCTTTCCTAGCCCGCCCATTGACTCGGCAGGCTGTTGAGCATTTTGTTCCTTTGCATTGTTTGGAAGCCCCAGCTGAGATTGCCATGTTTATATGCCACTGCTTTGGCAATACTTGCCAAAGGTGATATCCTTCTTCATCTCCCTGTGCCTGCAATATAAGCATAAACACTCACAGAGCTCCTGCAGGGTTTGCCAGGAATGAATGTTCTCAACTGGGGTTTCAGAAACCATTGGAACAATTTTTACACACAACTCAGTTCTTCTATACTGAGGGGGCTTTCTGTTTTCTAACCATTGCTGAGAAGCGTATTCAGTGTTAATTTTAAAATTAAAAACATCAAAGGAAAGATCAAAAAGGCACCGATCTCTAGGTACAGTGAGAAACTTGGGGTCAGAACTAGAAATTCCAATGATTTTATGTGGGGGGGGATATTAATATGTATATAACAAGAATGCTTACTAACACTTCTTAGTGTGTTTAAAAGGCTCAATTAATACTTGTGAAGTGCTTTAACATCCTTTGTTGAGCACATGCTGTCTAAAGTAGGCTTGTTCGAGGTCAGGAAGCCTCAATTTAATCATTGTCTTCTACAAAAAGTGCATTCTTGTTGTTTGATACCCTTTATTCATTTAACTTCTTGAAACGTTGCACTTTTAGAGAAAAGTAAGGGCTTGTCTGTGTGTATACAAACTTGCAGAGAGACAACAGGGCTAATGGTTGGGTAATCTGGTCTGTTATCTCTCATCTTCATATACTGCTGTTAACAAGGATGTTACCTCTGGAGACCAGAAACTCTCCCTGTGCCTGAAGAAGGGCATTTGTGCCTGAATGCTTGCAAAGAACAGTTTTTCCAACTATTTAGTTAGTCTAATAAAAGATATCACATCTGCCCAAAGAACCTGGTCTGCCTAGGATCTCTGGAGACACAAATCCACAGTTTGAGAACTGAAGCATCACAGAGATGCTCAGTGGGATCTACTAGACTGGACACTGAGTCCCACTGGGTAGAGTGGTTTCCTTTAATCTTCACTAATCTATAGAGGAGCCTTTAAGAACTCCATAAGATTGGGCCCCTAATATAGTCCACGTCTTGTTGTGACCTATTTATAAAACTTCTAAAAAGGTTACATGAATATATTGTCTCAAATAGTATATCATTAGAAGTTATAATCCCTATTCCATGATTATATCTTTGAGCTTTAACTTATCTTAAATTAAAACTATCTTTATATGTTTTTTTTAAAAAGCATCTTTAAAAAAAATTTAAATGATTACATTTAGAAAATCTGATTTGAAATAAAATGCAATTTTTTTAAAACTTTTTTTATCCACCCTGGGCTCATTGTGAGTGGCGTTATTGAGATATGAGGGTATAATGTCTTTTCTAATAAATGATCTCATGAAGTGAGAATCACTCCTAGTCCTGAGGAAGGTGCAGCCCTCTTTTGGAGCTGGGATGCTGTTTAATGGGGCATTTGAAGCACAGATAGGAGAACATGGTTGAAGCCCAGAGTCGATGGGTAGATACTGCAGCAATAGGTGCTTTAGAAACAGGCTGGCATATACTTGATCTTCCCCTCAAGATGCTGTTAAAGACCCATCCAACATTAATAATGTTAACCATGCCTGGGTTTTTTGTAAGCCTGGGCTATATTAGTTTTTCCCTAACGATTTGATTTTCCTGCCTGTCTCCATTCTTGTTTGTTCTTTCCCAGGTTTAGCCACAATAACTTGCGGATAACACGCATCCTGAAGTGTCTAGGTGAGATGGAGTATGAACACTATCAAGTATGTCTAGTTAAGTTTTTCCTGACAGAAACCCTTGTTAATGAGACGCTCCCCAACGTTAAGAGAAGCGCCTTGGACTATTTCCTCTTCACCATCCGAAACAAGCAAAAGAGAAGAGAACTGATCCATTATGCATGGCGGCACTTTAAACCTCAGAGTCGGTTTGTTTGGGGACCACATCAGAAGCTCCTGAAGTACAGATGTAGGCCATCAAAGTCTCAGTGCTGCCAAAAGACTGAAGAAGAGCAGGAGCCCGTCAGAGGAAAGAAGAGAGAGGCAGGAGGAAAGGATGAAAGCAAACTAAATGGAGAAGAGAGAGCTGGAGATGCTGCAGACTTGCAGACCAGAAAGGTGACTGAGGACCATGAATCGGAGAAGTTAAGTGAACATGATCACACTGCAGACAAAGGAGACGCTGAAGAAGAGACGCAAGCCTTGCTGCCCCAGTTAGAAGAGAGAGATCCAGGTACTGAGGCTCTTGGCTTGGGGGATAAAGCAGAGAATGACTATCTAAAGGAAAGCAAGAAAAGAAAGCTGGATAAAAACAGCAAGTGCACGGGTCTATTGAAAAGTCCCACCGACATTGAGAAGATTTCTCATAACCTAGGAGAATGTGTTCTCAATCAAGAGAACACGGAGCCACTACCAGCTTTGCAGAAGTGCGATGCCCCAGTGATGACTGAAGAAGACAGTGTGGATATGGACAGCTTAATGGAGCCTGAATCATCTGATGCGGCCGTAAAGAGGAGGAAAGTGGATGAGATGACACCAGAAAATGAGGCTTTAAACACAGCCATAAATCTGAATGCAGAGGCCTCTCCCTGCAGTGTCCAGGTAACTAGTCCAGATTCTGGAAGCCAAGGGGCTGAGGAAGAAGAAGCGAGTGAGGAGAAGCAAGCTGTGGAAGAAAGCAGCGTGCAAACTCTGTGTAGCGCTGAGTTGCCTGGCTCTGAGGTTGGCCTGCCTTCGCCAGGAGAGGATGACTCGATGCCAAGCAGAGAAAGTGCTAAAATAGAGAGTGACGATAGCCAGCCTAACAAGACTCTACCGGGAACCAAAAGCCAGGCAGACGGTCTCGGGCTGGAAGAAGTAGCAAAGGATGTGAATATAAAAAGAGAAGACAAAGCCTCAGGTGGGGTCCACAGCCAAGCGACTCCCCTTGAGGAGCGCACGGGACATCTCGCCAACGCTGGGAATATAACACAGGAAACAGATGGCTCTGGGGATTCAGCAGAACCTAGTGACCTGAAGATGTGATGGAGCAACCCAAATATTGCAAGGGCACTAGGGCAAGTGGAGGAAGAGCCAATGGCATCCTAAACACCAGGAGCAAGGTGGGTGACTCGTGCACCAAAGACCAATGGAAGAACACATCTTTAAAAGTCTAGAACAAACCCAGCCCCCCTGCCCCCTCACTCTTTTTTAACTACTGTGATGACTTAGCTGAGAACTAGCCACTGGTTATCCTCACCAGGAAAAATCTGCTTCCCAGGGAGAGCCTCTCGCCACCCGCTGTCACATTGGTATATGATGTTCCAGACAGGCTTCAAGAAGGGGGACGTCTGCTCTTTGCTGCTTTCCCAATATGTTCTTTATTTTTTAAAGAAGCAAACAAAAAGTGTTTCCTCTTCTAATTAGTAGGTCAGAAGTCACGGATTAGTGAATTAAAATGGTTGGGATACAGACACTTCTGGCATAAGCCATTTTGCTGGATATGCTTTATACCAAGCAACTTCTCTTTGCCATATTGGAAGTGGTCACACCAGGGCGGAGTTCGTTTGTCGGTCCCCTGGAAGAGCCTGATGCAAGGCCCTGGTCGCCTTGGCACGGCTCTGTGCAGCTGCTGGTAAAGATGTGCAGTGGTCTCAAGCGTCCTACTTAAAGCCTGGCACAGGACTCTGTTCTGCTCGTGTTTGCACATGAAATGGGGCGTGAGTGATGAGCTTAATGTGTGTATGAAAGAACAAATAATTTACCAATGGGCAGGCAAGTTTTTTGCAGGGAATAAAACACTGCTAATTAAATTGCAACCAGCAGCCAGTGTTCAACCTCAAGCAGCGGGCTGTTTTTTCCAGCATAAGTGCAAGGGTATCACGTATTTGCATTTGTGTAGGTCCTGGCAAAACTCACTCAGACCGGAGATATGAGTGAGAGCTATATCAGGGTTTACTTGATATATAGACATAGAAAGATATATCTATATAGAGACAGATCTCTATAGATATATATATCAAGCAGCCTTAAAAGGAAGGGGGATGGGGAATATATATATATTTCTTTCCCCCTCCTCTCCCCTCCCCACCACTTCCTTTTAGGAAGTATCCAGCTGCTTTTCTTTCAGAGACCTGAGACTCACAGATGCTGTTTTTTCCTCTTAGTTGTAAGCCCCTCTGTCCCCATGTTAAAATACAGAAACTGATATTTTTGCCATCCTTTTTTCACAGCCTTGCTAATAAATCAAACTGGTTTCTCAGGTACATTTTTCTACCGGCTTTAGTCCCTCCTCTGTCCCTAGGGCAGACTTTCAGCTTTGGTAACATTGATTTCAATCCCTTTTTGGTAGGTCTACCTATAGTGGATGCTGGTAAGGACCGTAACACTTGCTTATCAGCTAGGAAACAGAACAATTGTCCCCTCTCCCACCCCTTCCAGGTGGTGAAAAGTTTCTATTCTCATTTCTTGCCACCTGTTGCTTGCATTTACACTAATATCGCCTACCATTAATCATCTGTGCCCTGTTTAGAATCAGCTAGTTCAAAAGAGTAATGTACAATTTAGCATTTTCTCTTGCACAAAGCATTAAGTTATTTTTGGTAGGGGATCTGTCATACAGAGCAGAGAAGAAAAATTCCTGCAACTGAAAAGACTGGACTTTGATGTTCATTTAAATGGTTTTAGTGTTTATGGTTTTGCTTTTGTGGGGGGGGGGTTGTTTTTTATTAATGCCGTATGGTTTCTGTTGAGCACTGCTGCTGCTTGGCTCAGTCATCCAGTTGGCACGAAGATGGAGTTGCACAATGTGGCGATCTGTGCTACTGCTCTTAAGAAGCTTTATCTTGTCGGGAATTTGAGCTGTGATTTGTCTTCTCAACCTGTGGGGTCTGAGCCAGCATGACGCTTAAACACGTGTATAATTTTGAGCACGTGAGTAGACTTCATTGCAATCAATGGACCTCCTCGGAGCTTTTAAGTGCCATGTTGGATAAAGGTCTTAATGAATACATTTTCAAAATGTGCTTTTCTCTAGTAAGGGGGAAAAAAAAAAGATGTTAATGATCCAAAAAGAATAAAATTAGTTGTAAATACGGAGGGAATTTAGTGAAAACACTTTTGTAAAGGGCAAAGGCTTTTTATCATTGCTTTTTGTACATATTTGTAGTTGTGGTTTTTTTATTTGAAGGATGAAATTTTCCCTTATGAATACTTGGCACACTTCACGTATCCAGTATGGCAATGTGTTTTAAAGGTGATCTCAATGGAAGCTGTGATCCGGAGCAAAAATAATCGTCTGTTATGTTCAGGTTTAGGATTTCAACTGTCAAGTCTTTGAATGGGTTTGCAAAGGATATTTTTAGTGTTAATAGCTGTTCAGTGGACTTGATTGTTGTGTTTAACAGTGCATATTAAAGTATGACTTTGCAAACCAATTTCCAGTTTCATTTGTTGATGTTTTAAAGGATGCCTCCTGAAAGGCACTCGTTTGCAAGAACATTTTGAAGAAAGACAAGCTTTTCCACTTAATGTCCCCTTTGGTGGGAGGCATCCAGGTGCTTTGTTCTTTCTGCTAATCTGCTGCCTTCTAAAATTACTTCTGGCTTCTAAACCCAGTGTTTTCCTAGCTTTCCTGCTCACCTGTGTGCACACACCCTACCTCCTCTCATCCTTCTCCGTTTCTACTTGCCTACAACATGTATTGGTGGCCTTCTCCAGGATAGTAACTGTGCTCAGATAATAGTATTCCTTGTTCAACAACTGTGCCCCAGACGAGAAGCTAACAAATAGCACCTATTCCAGCCTTCTGGAAGTGCGTTTGAATTGTTGGCGGAAGGGGTTTCCAAACCTCCAATCCATAGCAGTCGATAAAAGAAAACGAGTAGCACCGTCATCTAACCCTCTGTTCATCTGAACCTACATTTCAGCAATGTTGGTGTCTTTGGACTTTTGGCAGGGCTACACAAACGTGGGTCAGTCCTCACTAGTCTTGTTCTTTAAGTCCTGCTAGAAGGAAATATAACTAGTTTTTTGCCCAGTAGAAAACAAAACAAGGGAATTCATCCTTTCTAACGGAGCTTGAAATTTAACATTTTGTTTGTTCTGATTGCAGTGAGGATAGGGATCGCCTGGTCCAAGTTCTCCATTGTGCCGTGGCAAATTCAAGTTACAAAAGAGGCACGCATGTATTATGGAGGTAATTTTCTATCCAGACTGCTGGCTGAGACAATGGGGAATTTTCTCTCCTGCTATATTAGGAAGGGAGAGAAGATTGCCTTCCATCCCAAGAACTGGACAGGGATTTGGCGGGATCAGGATGAAATTCCTGGACTGCCACTAGCTCTTTTGAGGATGCTGCTGTTCCCTGTGCCTCCAGCATGGGGATGTGCATTGCCTCTAGTACAGGAGGGCTGTGAAAAGTGATCTAGTAAGATTACTGGGATCTAGTAAGTTATGTCCTTGTTACAAGAACTAGCTGGAAAGGTGCTGCCGCTTGTGCCTGAGGGGCTTATCCGTATCTGGGTTACAATCACTTCTCCAGCTACTGCAAGACAGGGCACAGCATACCTTGCGCGCACAGCTCCCCCCCCCGCCAAAACGGTATTTCCATTGCAAAGTCAAGCACTTGAAAGTTAAGAAATGCTAGCATTTGTGGCACAGATGAACTGAAATTGGCTCCATTTTCATATGTATTAAAATGGTCTTTAATTGCATAATCTCACACTAGTTTTTGACAGAGAAACCTCCCACAGCATTTTCTTTTAACAGGAGGGTGTGTGTGATTTCTTTTTGCTTTTTTTTTTTTTATTATTAAAGAAGAAAATTGAGGGGTGGGGAATAAACTTTCTCCAAAAATAAAATCCCAAAATAAAATGATAAATCCAATATGTTCTACAGTCATTGCCAAGCTGGGTGCTTTGTAAGCCAGTGCAGGTCTCTGCAGCGCTGAGTGAAAGGAGTCGCTGCTAGGAGCTGCGGTAGTGAATCATCCGGCAAGGAAGAGGAGGCTTGCTAATGCAATGTGTTTGACATACTCTGAGCCTCAAGTATTTTGGGTTCTGTCCCCGGTTTGGAAGAAGCATGCGTCTGGTGTGGCCACAGGCCCTTCTGCTTCTGCACTGTCCACGCGCACACCCGGTCCTCGGCCCATCCTGGCTCCGGCCCGCTCCCTTTCTCTGCCACCGCAATCCAGTACCTTGTTCTTCCCACTACGTGGAGCCAGCTGGGCTTCCCATCCCCATCCCCCAGGCTTGGATAAACCCAGTCATGTGCCCGAGAGTGCAAGTATCCTAAATCCCTGAATATCTCTGAAGTAAGGGAGCGACCCAAGGGCAGGATCTCTACTGCTGTACCTGTCAACGGAGGTAGCACAGGTGGGCTGCCAGGGTGGCGGCAAGGAGGGAGTTGGCCTGGCGGGCAGCAGATGCAGTTGTGTGAAAGGGCTCCAGGGCACAGTGCGCAAGGGGGAAGGAACTGGGTCCGAGGCTAAGACTTGCTCTGGGTGTGCGTCGGGGGGCAAAACCTGGCTGAAAAGTGTTGGATGTTGTGGGGAAGATGAAGGTGAAGGTCAGCGGATATGTCGGTGCAGGTGAAACCCCATCTACCCATCGGGACCCAGCTGGAAGCTTCCGCTGCCGGTTTAAACCATGACATACCCCTGTGTGAAATGGAGGGGTTCCTCTTTTGCTCCTGTTTTAAATATTTCCTAACGTCCCCACTGTGGAGGTGCGGTAGTATCTGTTCCCAATGTGTGCCTGGTAGCGGGCTGGGCTGCCCACGCCTGTGCTAGGATAGACAGCAGCTTCCACTTCTGGTGCTGATCTGGTGCTTTATGGTAACGTGCGGTGAATGCTGCTTTCCATGCGGGCAGCCCTTCTCCTGGCACGCTCGGGCACGTGCATCCTGCAATGCTCTGCTTCCCCCGTACAGCCTGCAGAGTGGGAAGAGCTGGGATCTGACAGCAGCACTGTGCGCGCCTTTCTCCAGTCTTGCACAGGCGCTAGCAGCGCTCAGAGGCAAATGTGCACCGTGTGGATTTGCTCCACGATCACAAGAACATATTGTCTGTGCCTCCAGCTCCCTCACCTCGCAGCGTGGGGGCATGGCAGAGCGCTTGGAGCTGCCCAGCAAAGAGGCCTCATCACCTCAAGATCATACTATGAACTACACTGGGCTGTTGCAGCTCGGCAGCTCCCCGAATTGTGCATCTTGCTCCAAACACATGCCGGGACGGCTGGAGGGACTGCTCCTGTTGCCTTTGGGTCCCTGCTAGAGTTATGGCTTGACAAGACAAGGAAGCACATTTTTGGTTTCTCTTTTTCTTTCCAGACATCCCTTCTTGGGACGAGAAGCATAGATCTGCCATTCCCTGCCCCTCCTAATACCGGGCACCTCGCCTGGCCGCGCCAGGTAGAGAGAGAAACGTCAGGCTAGCTTCCTGTCTGCCCCCTTCTCTCTCTTGGATTAACAGAGCAAATGTCTGCATGAGGAAGCTACTGCTACGTGGTGCGTTTGCTTTTTCCGCTTTGCAAGTCTGTTCTGGCAGAACTTTGCACCTCTCCTTCTCCTGCCCCACCAGCTCCCTTGCCTGTGCTTTCTTCCAGCGATGTGTGGTAGACACCGCAGATGGGCCAGCAAGGTGGGAAGTCTTGTCCATCCTGCACTGGGACGATCCTCTTCGTGTCAATGGAAAAAAGAGAAATAGGCAACGATACAGTTGCATCAAAATGAGCTGCACCGCTCCCCTGGTCTCAACACTTTTCTCTTCCTCGTGGATATTCCCAGCAGTCCTCCTCTTTGGATGAAAATCATCTTCCTTAGCAATACAGGAGAACATATAGGACCATTGTTCATATGGTAATGTCAGGGAGGGCCTAAGAGCTGTCGTCTCCACGTCATGCTCCTGTTGCGAACATATGTCAAAGGCAGGTCTGGATTTTTCTTTTTACTTTTTAAGGGTTTTCCTTGGTCTTTGCTGTGGTGGCTCTCCTTTCAGTACCAGATGTAGCACGTCTCCACACAACCAACCAGATGCTCTTTTGAGGCTCCAAGTAAAAATAAAGATGCTAGATACGTATTCACAGCTAAGAAAGCACTGAGGGAAGTAAGGACCTTTGCTATCGCCCCTTTGCAGGGGCCCATGCATTTTTCTCAGGAAATAAAAGAGCCACCGGTGTTGAGTAAATCTTCATTTCTGCTGCCCTTCGCTTCTCCAGCCGCAGCAGTGGATTGCAAACAGCTTGCATCTGGTCCCGACAAGCCCAAATGGATGTCTGCGTATCCCGAGAAGAGGGATCTTCATTTTATCTCCTTAGGTGTTTGCCACATGGGCTGGGGCAAGTCCAGCCCTCTCCTGGTTCAAAGGGTTTCCTCCCCCTTGGCTCCTGGCAGGAGGCTGTGTGCCTCCTTTCATGACTGCCTGCCACTCTGCAGTTTGGCCCTTCTCCTTTCCCCACCTCCTCCTCCTGCAACCTGGTTTCCCTGCCTCTCTCCTTCCCTCTGAGCTCAGCCCCTCTCGCCTGCCTGTGTTCCCGAGCTCTGCCCCCTCTAGCTGGAGACTCGGGTTTATCTGGAGGCGGAGGGGACTCATTTGGGAGCTGAGATCCAGGAGGTGAAGGAAGGAGCCGCTGAAACCAAGAGAAGAGAAAGGGTTTAGGAGCTACGAAGGGACAGAGCCTGGAGACCATGGCTGGATTCTCAGCTCTGGGGCTGCTCTTTCTTTTTCAGCTATTAGCCACAGCCTCAGCTCAGGTAAGAATTTTCTTTTACATCCAATGGCCAAAACCACCAGCCACTGCAATGAGCATTGCATCAAGAAGCAAGACTATTACAGAGCTGCAGGGTGAAGCGCACTGCACGTCCTATGGCACATCTTATTAAAGTTTGTGTCTAAAGCTAAAGACAAGATACTGCTTGGGCATTTCTGTCTGTAGGTGCCTCGCAGCAGGAGAAAAAGTGTTTGCATTCACGTTGGCAGGCATTGAATACATGCTCCAGGAAACAGACCCTGGTACTTTTTAAATGTTGCTACAGAAGCCATCCTCCTCGTATCCCTGCAAAGAAAACCTCCCAGACAAAAGACGGTGTTGACCTAAGGAAAGCAGTTTTGTTTTACTTTACAGTATCATCTTGCTCACTAAACTAAAAATCTCTTGTCATCTCGCTTTTCACCTTATTCAGAGATTTTTTTCCCCCCTCTTTCCCTTAGTTGGTCTATTTTTAAAGCATCTTTAGGAAAAGCACATTAGATCCTTATTTGAAACTATGTGCATTCATAGCAAGCGCCCTGATCGTGGCATTAATTCTCTAATGTGTCACTCGGGAAAACCTTTCCATGTGGGTTTTTGCATTGCATTCATGAAGGAATTTTTGCAGCCTGGCTCAGGAATTCGGAGCCGACCCTCATCTGCTGGGAGCAGAACTGGCTCCACAATGAAACCTTTGTTCCCTGAAGCTGGATGGCAGGTTACTCTCGGGAGTCATTTCCACAGAGCAGGCGTTTGTAGAGACCCTCTTCCCCCAACCCCTGCTCCAAAAAGCCAAACTTCTGTCTGGCTTAGTTAGAGAAGAAACTACCCAACAGTGGTTTGTTTAGCTCTGCTTTTCTGCACGCTGTCCCCGCAAGCTCTCTCTCCACCTGGTCCCCCATAGAAAGCATGCCCATGTGTACGCATGCTATTCTAGCGCAGGGAGGCATGCCTTTTTCTTGTGTCTCCAGTGCAAGCTGGGTTTGGGACTTAGGAAGCCAGACCCTAGGAAACCGAGTTCCCCGAGGGACCCTGCCTGTTTCCAAACTGACATGGGGACAAGAGCAAATAAAATTGCCGTAAGTTTTCAGTTCAGTAGACTTGCTCCTATCCAGGAGACGGGCTGGGTGTCCCATATCTGCAGAAGATGTGCTCAGATTTTTAACGTGTGGGGCTTGAAAAATCCTTGCCTCTATCCCGAGCTCTTACTTTCCCACTGTGATCTCTGACCCGCTCTGCTGGGCTCTTCTAATGCAAAATCTCTCTCTTTTCCCCCGACTCTCCCAGAGAGCAGGACCGCGAGGCCCTCCTGGACCGAAAGGACTCCCTGGACCACCTGGCAAAGACGGCATCGATGTGAGTGTTGTACGGCAGGGGGCATCCACATCTGGGGGAGGGGAGCAGAGGTGGAGCAAGGGGAGGACTCATTTTCACGGAGGAGTTCTTCTGCTTCTCCAGCCTTCCAGAGAGAAGCTCCAGCCGAAAAACAGCCCATCTGCCATATGCAAAAGGCAAAGGTGCGCTATCCTGCAGGAGACTCAGGTGCTGAGTACCTGGAGATAGCTTCCAGTATCATGCAGGTCCAAGCCCTCAGTGCCATCTAAGATTTCCTGGTGCATACAACAAGGAGGATTGCTGGACTTTCCAAACCTCTTTTAGCTCCTCTCTGGCACCTGGGTGGGACGTAGTTTGAAGGCTGGAGGACAGCGGTGGGTCTAGTGCAGCGTGTGGTGTGCTGGACGGTGTTGTTGCATCCGTAGCATGTTGTGTATTTTGTTTCAAATATTGCAGACCCCCCTGGGTCTCTAAGACACTGGGTCTCTGGAAAACTGAATTCTATATGTAGGACTACGTTGCGTCCTACTGATGTTACGGCTCAGACTTCGGTAAAGTTACTCCAGGTTTACGTCGGTGTGATGGAAATCAGGATCTGGCCCATCAGTTCCTATGGAAATGTGTGTTTCTTTAGTCATAGGAAAAAACACAGGAAAGTCTATGGACTGTATTTTGGGGGTAAAATTCCTTATTATTAACCTTTCCCCATGGCTGCTGGGGCAGAAGCTCAGCTGCCGTTGGCTGTAGTGCACAAGGAAACCTTGTCCTACTGCTGTTAGTTGATGTTTCCACTGAGATGAAACACTTTGACTATTTCTGGCCACTGGATAAAGACAAATATTGTTGCTTTTCATCCTACTGCAGTGGATCAAACTGTTTCAAGAAAACTGGATATTTCAGATACTATCAGGCAGATTACATTCGTTCATGCTGTTTGTGCCTAACTCCGTGATCTACTCAGCCCTTTAGGCAGACTTGCAAAATTCTGCTTCTCCCAGGGAGCTAATTTGGTTTCGGATGAAAAGGCCGAAAAGCTATACTTGTTCTCCTCAAGGTAAAGGGTGAACAAGGAGGTTTTGTGTCTACGACTGTATATGTGTATACGCATTTTGCAAGACTGAACTTAAATAAAACCCTCTCTGTTCTGCAGCCCGTCCCCTACCCATGTTCCTAGATGAGAGGAAATCATTTTATTCAATAAGTTTATTCTACTTTTGCAACAGGGAATGGTTTAGAGGAAGAAGATCAGGAATTCCTATCTGCCTTTGGGGAATATAAAAGTAAGGGGATGCAATTTAAATTGATAGAGGGCAAAGGAAGTACTTGCATGACACCCACTTTAACCTGTGGAACTCATTGCCACAAGGTATTACCACAAGGTATTGTGGATAAGAGGTATTCAGGGAAGGATTGGCTTTATCTAAGGAAAACAGCCAGAGTGATTAAAGGAAGACGACAAATTCTGGGAGGCGTCGAGACCTCCATGCTTCAGTAAATTGTAGCTAGTTTCAGGCACTTCTCCCCACTTGTCCTATATGAGCTTTTATGAGATTTCTTCAACTTTCCTCAGCAGCAATTACTTCTTCCAGCGGCAGGATTGAGAGCCAAGTGAGGGACTGGTATGATCCAGGGGGGCAATGCCTATGTCACAATTGCTAGGGGATTTATTGAACAAATTCCCACTGACATAGGTATTGGCGTTGAACTGTGTTTTAATAATCCAAAGGTCATAATGCAGCCAAACTGCTGCAACTGATGTGCAAGGAGCTGTTTAGATAGATGTATAGGGTGTTATGTCAGTTTTTCTTACCCAGAAAGAAAAAGGAAAGAAAAGATGGTTTTTTTCCCATTCCACGCACATGGTGTTTGCTTCCAGAAACCGAGCCCCATGCCTTCAGAGGATGTGCTCTTCTGGGGGCCTCTGTTCTTGAGTCCTAGCCTTTTCCACCTAGCACGCATCCAAGTGGTACTTTCTTAGGATTGCACATAGATGCCTAATTTCACCTCGCTAGAGTCCCAGAAAAAACATTGACACGAAAAGGTGGGTGGGTGGGTCTGTAGTGTTTATTGTGACTCAGCCTTCAGGCTAAGGTGAAGGCATATCGGAAAAGAAGACACACCAGGGATCTCCCAGGGACTCGAGCAGCATGGAATAGGATTGATCTGAAGCACTGAGATAACTAAGTGCCACTTTATTCTACTTACAAGGTATCAGAGTCTGGCCTGAACACCAGTAGCTCCAGCCTGAATCAAGTCTGAGAACCCAAACCCTGTAGTCCTGCTCCAGGGCTGGCGTGCGTAAAGTTTGAGAGCATTTACCATGTGAAGAATGCAGGATGTATCTCGTATGCTTCATTTAGCTGCATATGAGCTAAATGAAGCATGCAAATGAAGGATGTAGCAAGACCAAAAAGGAAACTGTTCTTTCCTAGAGTCCTAGATGGGAGACGCTCCTCTGTCCCTCAGCATCCAATTTTGCTAGCACCTCTTATCGTGATGAGTCCCCCGGATTTGCCTTGAGCCTCCTGTGGTTGGCGTGCAGTGCAGTGGCATGGCCTTCTGGGGAAAGAGCTGCCTTTTTCCTGCCGCCGCGCTCCTAGAAGTTATTTGTGGTGTGTGCCGCCCCACATTGCTGTGCCTTTTTACAGCCCTGAAAACCGAGGGTCCTGTTGAAGATGTGCCAGAGGTGCCTTAAAGGCAGAGTAGCAGTGTGAACACTGCAAAGAACAAGATTGCTATTTGACTCTATACCAGTGAGATTTCAGAAAACACGCACGATCAAAACCATTCATGATCATTTTAAAATATTGCATTTTCTTTGTGGATTTGCATTATGACCTTTGGATTATTAATACTGCATTTTCGTTTGGTTTTGGTTTTTCCCTTCCTATTATTTTCCAAAATCATCCCAGCCAGGTTCTGTTTAGAGGGGGCAGTTAAAGAAACAGCAAAATCTCAGAACAGCCTCTGGCTGGATGCATGTTGCAAAAATGTACAGCAGCTGCCTTCATGTGGGCCCTACACCGTGAGCAGTACATAATACACAACTGAATTATTCAAGCCAACTCTGCCCAAGCCTCAGATGAACCCAACGCCAGATGTGCCATTGCCGAGAGCTCCTTGTTTCACTTTTGCCTTTCAGGAGGTGCTATACCTTTCAATCCCATTGAAGTCTCCTATAATTATACCTTTTAAAATACTGCATGTTCCATGCTTTGTAACAAGGTAATTGCTCAGCTCCCTAGAATAGACGGGGTGTGCTGTGAATTAAACCAGCTATCTAAGAGTTTCTTTGCATTAGTTCCAGGCGTGTAATGTTAAAGAAACTATTGTCAGTTTTCTAAAAGCAGATTTTTCCCCCTTTTGCTGAGTCCTTAATACAGACTTGCTGAGAATAAACTGGCTTCCCTCTCACATAACACTGGAGACAATTATGCCTTTGCTGATGGCAGTTGCTTCTGATTCACTACCGATGCTAATGGCGATCTGCTAGTAGAGGGGTAAAATAAAATACCGGGCTCCAATTCTGACTAGACTTTGGTACCACAAACCCCGGCACCCCGGCAAAGTCCTTGGTTCAGTTGAGGCCCAGGACAGATAATGAGCGGCTTTCTCTAAGCTTGTAGCCTTACTGCCAGGTCTGGGTATCACTGATGCCTGTGAGGAAGGGGCAATGTCTGGGGGAAAGAAGCTAAACCTACTTATTGCCATTCATAATTGCAATTCCAAACCAGCCATCTCAACAGAACCGCTCCCTTCATTTTTGTTAGCAAAGAGCTTTCCCAGCTTGGAAAACGATGTCTATTTATGGCAGGTTTGTGGGCAAAGCACTGCAGTGGGATTGCTTCAGCAAGCATGAGCACAAAGATGCCCTCTGTTTGCTGCCTGTCCAGTCTGCGCCTGCTCCCCATCACTGCAAGATGCAAATCCCTGTGCCCTCACTGGAGGCAGTCAGACCAAGGGTGGGGCTGTGGAGGTTGCATGGGCTTTCCAGTTGCTAATTCAGGAACTACAGAGCGGTTATACAGACTTCCACGTTAGCTTGTGTCTTCACAGCTCCCTACTGTGAGGCCCACAGCAGAGAGGGCCACTGCTGAGCCCACTTGGACAACCTCTCCCTTCACATCTTCCTCCTGCTAAGATACTTTGCACCTCGGGCCTCCCTAGCAAATATAATTAACAAAAGATTAGTATTAAATTACACTTCTTTCTAGCATCCTGGCTCTGTTTCCCTTCCCAGATATCCTGTTGCCCTTGGAAGTTTCTTTGCCTAGAGTTCAGTTGTTACGTCGTCAGCCAAGAGCACTCTCAAATTAATTGCTTGAATAGTTGTTAAAATCTGAAGGAGGACGGCTTGTGGCTTCACTCTTCGGCATTGAGAGATGGTCTTGCGGGTAAATCCTTGAAGTGATGTTTGCAGTTTCTTGTAGGTGGGCATCACTGGGTTTTGAGGCACAGGGGGAAAATGATTAATATTCCTCTGTTTTCAATATTCTGCTCACATAAGAGAAACTCTCCAGGTCGTGTTATGCTCCAAGAAGCTAATGCCTCCCTTTTCTGCCCTTTGTGCTGGGTGCCCTGTGCCAGAGGGGATGTGACTGGAGGTGCCTCCAGCTTTAGACCCGAAGCCATGGCAGCAGGGTCATAGGAGGAGAAAACTTGCCAGGTCCATTGTGGCCATTGTGTCCCAGCTGCCTGCGGAGGGTTTAGATTGACAGTGTGGTCGAGGGTAGAAAGATAAGAAAGATTTATTGACTTAAGAAAAACACAACTACGCGTAGTAACAGGTAAATGGTATAATCTGTGCTATTCGTGTGTCACCAAGTGTCACCTCAACTACGTGGCTAACCATCTTGAGCATCATAGTATTCTGCACTGCCCTAGTGGCAACCGCTAAATGGTATTTCAACCGTTGTTCATGCTATGCAAGTTAAATTTATAGATCCCTCCCCATCTCCTGATGTAGCGCATGTGGCTTTGGCATCTCAGTTGTAGCTATCACGGTGCTTCAGCAAGCAAGGGGTGGAGTGTGGCAGCTGAAAAGTGTGTCTGTGTGATAAAAGTGCTTGCTGAAGGCTCTATGAAGATTAGACCAAGTGTTTTTCTGTATTGGTTTAGATATTAAGCTATAAGTTGTTGCTAAAAGCCTAATTATAGTTTAAGATGTAGTGAGGCCTTGTATAAAGTAAGGCCTAGTAAATTTAGCAAAGCCTAGAAGTAGTAAGGCCCTA
>NW_017728942.1:8778579-8840395 GCF_001723895.1 Crocodylus porosus
CTGCTATTGGTCAGTCTATGGACAGTTGAAGAAAAAGGAATCTATGTGGTCGTATGTTATCAATGTCCTTCAGAAGCTATAAATTAGCTGAAATATTTGGAAACCATTCAGAAGGAAGATGCAGCTCTGTGAAAAGGATTAGTTAGCTGTTGCCTGGATTAGTGGGCTTGTGGACCTCGAGGAGCCCAAGAACTGCGTTCCAGGGTCCTTCCCGGCACCCCTCAGACAGCGTTGTCCGGGGACGCCTGACCTCGCTGAACTTTGTGGAAAAAGAAGCTTGCTGTGTATCAGGCATCAGAGGGACTGCCGATAAGTTGCCGACGCGAATTGCTTTTGTCTGTCATCGTTTGTCTTGTTACTACATGTAGTTGTGTTTTTCTTAAGTCAATAAATCTTTCTTACCTTTCTACTCCCGACCACACTCTCAATCTAAACCCTCTGCAGGCGGCTGGGACACACTGGTGTGGCCTCTCCCAGGGCCCAGCTCAGACAGATCTGAGGCAACTTGAATGTGCTTGAATAACCCAGTTATATGCTTGCTTTCATTATTTAATAAGAAAATGATCCTTCCAAAGCACTCAAACCATTAGACCGCGCTTTGCCCTTCTAGTTGTTCTGTAACAGAAGATGATCACATCTTTCAGGAAATGAAGATAAAGCACAAATTACACGTGTTCCTTCCTCCTGCTTTGCCTTGGGCCAGATATGTGCAGCATCCCAGTGGCTGGGAGCAGGCAGGAATAACTGCAGTGGAAGTGGCTCCTTTGTTGCAAGGGCTTAGCTCTAGTCAACCAGTTGAGAGTGTATTTTACTGCCTTTGTGCCCATTATTTGAATGTTCTGAGCTGAAACCAGCCTGCTGGAGATGTGCCCCAATAGGGTGCAAAGGTGAGATGGAAAGCCCTATCTAGAAACTCATTAAGCATTGGCTCTGGCCGTGATTTTTGCAACTGAACGGGATGGAAATCAGGTTTCTGTCCATCTTCCCTTGAAAATTGAATCCTAACGCTAGAGCCTTTGAATGCTTCTTCACACATGTAACCTGATCAATGGTTTATTGTCTCAAGTCCCCTGGGGAGTGTCACAAGCCCTCGGGCTGTGCCTGAGCATTTCACTTTGCATTTAGCTAAGTCAGCAGAGAAATATGCACAAGCTTGAGCACAAGCCAGACAGCTTCTTCTCTGCTCCCTCTGCAAAAAATCTTTGGGGCTGGGATCACCCGCGCTCCTGGACCAGCCTTCAGAATCAATGGATGTACCTGGAGAAGCCAGTACATAGCATGTGGGTTTTGCTAAATCTGCTAGTGCAAGCATGGCAGATTTTGAAAGGCTCTGATCCCTTCAACAGTGTGATGGGGTCAGCAGTTTTAGTGCATCATAAGCACCTGGATGTCCCTTTAATGGGCACTTCAGTCCAAATGATGGCAATCCTCAGCACAAGGATGGAGAGGGATTTGAGCCTGCTTGCTGCCTATGCAAGTGGTGGCTGCAAAGATACAGGGATGGAGAGAGATCTCAGTGCTAATATTGATGTCTTTTCTCATTCCCCCAGGGAGAAGCTGGCCCACCTGGTTTGCCTGGTCCAACAGTAAGTATTTACCCAGCATCAACTATCTTATTTTCTCTTGTAAATCTACCACAAGGAAATAATGCTTGTGAATCACTCATTTTCCAGCAATAAGAGTCATCAGCAGCACTTTCTCCCTCTCGGTCTGTAGGAGACCTCCTACACGTTTAGCGAGCAGGCTAAGGGGGAACGACAGCTTGTCGTCAGCACCGAACCTGAGAAGAAACGTTCTCGGAGCTAAGAGAGCAGATGGTCTGAGATGAAGGCCGAGGAGAACATAGTTAAAATCACAGCATACATCTATTCTCCTCCAAGACCCAATTTTTACGATGCTTTGTATGCCTGAATTGCAATTGTTGCTATGTACATTCTCGGTTCTGGCCACTTGGCCGTGGTTTGAACTATTTGGCGTGTGCACAGAGGCAGGTTTTGCACGGGCGTAGCAGGAGCATGCCGCCTCAGTGTGTGCTTTTAGTTCCCCCTAGAAGTGTGGACTGCACCGCCAGTGTAGACGCAAGCTGAGCATTTGGATGACAGTGAAAAATACCTGGAGAACATAGAGTCAAGCAACCTCAGTGATGAAAGGAGATACTTCAAAGTACTTCTCCAGGGTTGTCCAAACCCAGCTGGATTAAAGACCTCCACAGTGGCCAAAATCTGCCCTGTATAATACACCTGGCACCAAGTGCCTTCCAGGGCTATCCGTTCCTGGCACCCACCAGGATCCATTTCACCGGGAGATGCTCCAAAGCAGGAGTAAGCAGGTTCATGGGGAGATGCTCCGAAGTTTATGAGCGTGTATGAGATTTGCATGTGGATGAATTATGAAATCTAATTTATTTAGAAGAAATTCTCCTGTGTCTAACATTTTAAGAAAGGATCTTATCACTGTCTTGCTTACATCAGGGCATGTGTTGGTAATTATATTAACAGTCATTGTCTATTATCTGGTTTAGGGACCTAAAGGTGCACCAGGGAAGCCTGGAAAGCGTGGAGATGCTGGGTTACCTGGCCTTCCTGGAGTGGATGTGAGTATTTCAGCTTATTCTCCTGGATTCTTCGAGCACTTTATGTTGGCATGGGCATTTTTCCAAGGCAGCTTGTCAACTTGCACTAAATCTACTGGAGCAGCAAATGTGCGTACTGAACTGAATCACAGTCTTGTACGCCAGGAGAAATCTGAAGAGACAACTGGACTGTCAGCAAATCTGAATTATTGTTGGGGTTTGCAACGTGTTATTTCATGCAGCATTATGTCAAGACCTACAGCATTGCTGGTGCACCGTAGGACCGAGCTGTCTGTGACCTGTTTTGATCACAAGACCAGCACTTCATCTTCATGGGAACTTTGTCCAGAGAGCCATTGCCTCTCGTTATAGTTTCAGATGATTTGAGACAGGTAAAACACTTGCATCGTCAGGTGTTTTTTTTGTGCTAGCAACTGAGTCTGCCTTTGCTTGCGTTCTTTGTACCCAGCTAAAGCATCAAACATAAGGGACAAATTGACAAGAATTCGGGTTTCCTTCAGGCTCTGTTACCAGTTGATCCAGATTCTCAAGGTTCAGACTAAGCATATTCAGTCCTTTAAGGATTTTGTTGGATGTCTTTGACTTTCCAGGACAGAAAAAAACAAGTTACTAAAATCTCTGACAGGAGTGTTGTTTAATCAAGTGAAGAAAGAGTTGCATATTTTCTGAATTAGAAATGAGGAAACAAAACATTAAACTATTCAGGCTTGGTCAGCAAGCTAATTCCTTTCAGAATGCAGGAATTTAGCCCAAATTCATATTTTTGAATCCCTCTGTTTTCCATGGTTTAGTGTGTGCACACTCCTGGCTTTCAGGACAAATGAGGCCAGGCTGTAGTAACCATGCTACCAAAAACAAGGCACTTGTATTATATCTAGTAGCATAGGTGTAATAACAGACTGAACAGTCATCCGTGGATGCACTGCAATGCAGCATTATTCCTTACCATCCTTCTACTCATTGTGCATTGTCTCTGCCTTTTAACTATTGTGTATTTACCATCCTTGTGAGAACAGACTACGTTCATGCAGAGATCTGCAGCTTCCAGAGTCACTGCCTAGTTGCTGCCTGCCAGCAAACATCTAAGCAGGTGACGTCCAGCTCTACATCTGTTGACCCAGGCTCTGTAACACTGTACTGCTCCGGCAGGGTACAGCCCTGGAAGTGAAACCAGCTTGAAAGAGGCTGTGTCTGCTTTCATCGCCCTGCTAAAAGAAATTCTAGCCAAGCAAGAGTAAACTGTCTGACCTGTGCAGGGTTTCAGTGTTTGGGCTGCAAACACAGCAAAGACATTCTCAAATGCAAGCTTATTTATCTAAAAAGTGTTATAAGAGTCTTTTTATTACTATATATATAGTAAAGATTCCTATAAAACTCTCTCTCTCTCTCTCTACACACACCCACACCCACACCCACACCCACAGGTGATACAGACAGATACATAAGAAGTAGAATGAAGAAGATGGCCTGGGGTTTTATTTATATATATATAGAGAGAGAGAGAGAGAGAGAAAGAGAGAAAGTAAAGATTCTTATAAAACGAGATATATGTGTGTGTGTGTGTAGTAAAGACTCTTATAAAACTCTCTATATATGTATATATATAGTTTTATAAGAAACTTTACTCTCTCTGTGTGTGTGTGTGTGTGTGTGTGTGTGTGTGTGTATATATAAAAACCCAGGCCATCTTCTTCACTCTACCTCTTCTGTATCTGTCTGTTGTCTGCCACCCTTTCTGGGACTGTCTGGATAGGTCCTTATGAAGACCCTTTGAAATCCATAGCCACCTATTACTCACTTTCCTTCTTGTCTGTTGTGATCCTCTTCCATGTTCTTAAGTTCTGGTTCTTGAAACGTCAGAGGATCTAATACCATCACCAGGTCACTTCTTCAGTCAAAGCACACTTCCATTCCCTACCCTGGAGACGATCTGTGAGACTGATCTGGGATTTCTCCCATCTCCACTGCTTAGTGGTGATTTCTTTCCTCCCTCCAAGACGTTGAAGGTCCCCATAATCGATTGTTACTGTCCCTAAAACACCTTCCTTTTCTTTTGTCGTATCTACAGCTACTCTCTGTAAAGAGTTTCAGACAGAAGAGTGTCATATCTTCACATTTTATGTCATTTGAGTCCACGAGACAGCACTCTACTGGCTGAGTGACCTATAAAAATATTGTACTACATTATTATTGCTTTGTTTTAATATACCAGGATCCTAGGAAAAGGATGGTAATTGTTGCTTGACCTGATGCTGCAAAGGTTTACAGATTTGAGTAAATGTATGCGTGTGAGCAGTTCCACCGAAATTATAGC
Organism: Crocodylus porosus; assembly: GCF_001723895.1. Classification (NCBI taxonomy): domain Eukaryota; kingdom Metazoa; phylum Chordata; order Crocodylia; family Crocodylidae; genus Crocodylus; species Crocodylus porosus. Next base: position 8,783,487 of record NW_017728942.1, read on the forward strand.
TAAGATCTTCAACGGGAGAAGTCTTTGCAGAATGAGACCTTACAAGGCAACCTTTCCAAATTAAACTGAGCCTCAGGATTGAGTGAGAGAGGCTGGAAATGTATGGGCTGCAGGCAACAAATAGATGACAACTGATTTTTTTTTCCTTAACATTCTTTTAATATTTTCACAATGTATGTTTAAACGTCCTGCTCCAAGTCACAGGCAAAACAATCAGTGCAGTAACTATTTTAAAATGACTAATTGGTGGAATCTTTTTAACAGCCATATGGACTTTGGTCATTTACTTAAGTGATAAATTAGACAAAACACTTTATTTTTTAAGAACTGGTTGTTATACAATTATAAAATTTAGGGGAAAACCCCTATGGGTAACAAGTGTTCAAAACTGGGTATAACAGGTGCATTTTCTGACAGTCGTATACATCCACCGTGCGGGTGAACCTGTATTTGCATGTGCAAACCAGATACGTGCATGGGTTCAGTGGGTAGTGAGGAAGTACACGGATTTACACGGGCACCTGTTGAATCTTGCGTTGCCCTACATGTAAGCTCTAGTGAGCTAGTCACTGTCATGGTGTGTTTAATTAATATGCCACATGAGTAGAAAAACTTCACACACTTCCAGTTCCTTCTCCGACATCTGATTTAGGGCAAAGTGACCTGGATTTCCTAGGGTTTGGCTGCCTATGCCTAACCCCATAAAGCTCCTTTGTAAACAGGCTGGGGTGGGTTCTCAACGTGCTTTGCTTCCTTGTCTCATCCCTTCTTTTTATTCCTTCCCAGGGTTTAACAGGAGCTGATGGCCCACCTGGCTCAAATGGGCCCCCAGGAGACAGAGTAAGTACAAGGAACTGTGAATCCTTCATCTGTTTAAACTAAAATGCTTCAGGTGCCATCCAACAGGGATTTCTAGTCTTTGTGTAGTCAGGCAATGTGCTGGTGTGGATGTGATGCATGTGGGTGCCCCTATAAGCCCCTTGGATTCTTAAAACTAATGTCTAGTCTTTTCTCCCAAATTGGTTCCTTCCAAGCCATGCACAGGGTCAGGGGGCCGTATTGTAGGTACATACCTTGCTGTGTTTTTGCTGGGGTTTTGAATTGCCCCAGAGAACAATTCTGGGGTTACTCTTGGACACGATGGGTAGTGGAAATACCATTAGCAGCTCAGATCTTATGATGTTCTGCATGTATAAACAGCTTTTTGAAGCAGACAAGGAAGCCTGTATGAGATATAATCTCAATTAGCAATCAGCTCAGGTTTATCCAAGTGCAGCTATTTTAGGCCTTATTTGTGGTCTGAATGCACAGCTTGGTTGCATTTTTTTTTTTTTGACTGCTGCTATATATAAACTGTTGAGACTGATGCTTTTCACTAGTTCTTGGGTGCTGGAGGTGAGTGACATCATTAGTGACATGGGTATGGTACCAAAGCCCGTACAGTGAAGAGCAATTCCTGCCAGAGCCGACCATGCAGTTCCATGGGAGACACCTCCATCCTAGGTGGTCCTGTGTGGGGGAGCTCTCAAGCAAACTGAGTCAGGGGTGGCAACTTTGTCTGACTGCAGGCTGGCATGACTCACTCGGTGTTATAGGTGGGCAGGTGACTGCTAGGAAGGGAAAGGATGCTTAAAAGGAAGAGGCTGGTTCAGCAGGTTGATATCACTTGTGGAGCAAACCCATGCCCCTGGCTGCTCTTGCAGGGATCCCCTCTGTGCTCCATTCTCCACTGGAGAGCCCATCACTCACACGACACACAAGAGAAGGCTTCGAGGCTCCTGTATACTGAGAGAGGAAATCCTGAGCCTGGGATGTTGTCATGCACTCACTTGCCTTGTTGCCCTTTTTGGACCTGAGCCCACAGCCAAAGGTCAAGGCTTATTTCTGTTACAAGGAGAAAGTGGTGCAGGTTGGGTCGTTTTCAAAGAATATACAAAGTCAGTCCTGCTCTCATGAGTGCAGTGGGAATCAAACCACAGGAGACGGCATCTCAATTGTGCAAATGAGGTTTAAGATCTGTTATCTTATTAGCCCATGGTGGTGTGAGCACACCAGCATCTAATCAGCATGTGCCAACAGGGTAACAGCTTGCCATTTATGTGAGCAGGATCTTCCCTTTCAGACATTTAGCGGGAGCACGGAAGCATCCGATTAGCGTGCACAGTTGTCCGATCTGTGCACTCAGCTTGGGTTTGCATCTAGCTTGATAATCAGTTCCTACAACAAGGTGTGGAAACTTGGGGGCTGTTGCCCATTACAGGAGAGTGTTGGGGTCAGCAATCCAGCTACACAAATCCTTTTAATCAGTGCAGTAAAAGCAGAGGAAAAGCAATGCATCACTTGAAAACAGAGCTACCCCGTGCAGCATTTCTACCAGTCCTGATATAGGAAAGCATTTCAGCCTCATTGCACTCCATGAGCTATAAGCATATGTTTGACCACAGTGGGACTCAGGCTTGTTCTTCCAGTTAAATGCCCTCCTGAATAGGGATGGCTTCCTGAACTAGAGAGCACCAAAGACTCTCCTGACTGTCCTTCTAAACAGGTGGCTTGGTGCGTGGCAGGACATAGGATCACAGAAACTGAGGGTAGGAAGGGACCTCTGAAGGTCATCTAGTCCAGCCTCCCTGTTCAAAGCAGAACTAGATCATCCCAGTCAAATCACACTCACGAGAGATTTTCAGTTTCTGTTGTATACAACTAATAAAAGTCTGCTCTCCCACTTGTGCTGCCACTGTCAGTACAACTGGGAAACGCTCAGTCTGGCCAATGTCATCGTCCATTAAGTCTGGCACTCCAGGACTCTGCTTGCTGTAGAGGCGCTCTCAGACACAACGCCCACCGACGTTGCTGGTAGGTCTGTGCAGCATCAGGTCCGGTTAGTTTTTAAACAGAAAGGCAGTTCTTTTTGGAAATAAGATCATCGGACTGTTGCCTTATTTCTGACTCCTGATGATCAAAAGATTTTAAAAACTGCTGGCTGAAGTTTAGTGTTTTCGAGCAGAAGTGATGCAGAACGCACCTGCAAACCAGTGGAGCTCTGAGAAATCGTCTCGGCTCTGCAACTTGCTACCGCGTGTAATCATTCCTAATGTGTGTCTGAATTCAGAATTCAAGGATTTTCCATGCCCTTATAGATTCAGAAATCATATTGCCTCAAAATGAAAAATTCTAGCAAGATAGTTTTTCTAATGATAGGAGAAAATATTGTTGCTGGAGAGAGTGAAGTCAAAAACGCCGTATTACAATACTGATGTAAACCACTGCCTCTCCACTGACCTTAATGGAGTGATTTCAGCTTGCCCAGGGCCCAGTGTAAAAGTAGGAGGAATTCACAGATTCACAGAAGTTTAGGGCTAGAAGGGATCGCATAATGTTCATTATTACCTACTGAGGCCCAGATCTTCAGAGGTATTGAGACACTTCGCTCCAATTCAAATGAAAGTTAGGGTTAGGCACTGAAACAATATAGAAAACGAGGGCCAAAAGAGTCTACGCCTGAGCCCAGCAAAGCCAATGGAAGTTGTGGAATTGATTTCAATGGGAATGAGGTCTGGGTTTCAGTCAATGGATGTCAGGAAAGTGCTGGGAAAAGAGCCTCACTTGTCCTGTAGTCATCAGTACAAGCTTAGCGGGCTGGAGACAAAAGATAAAAGCAATGGAGGGCAACCAGGACGCTAAGTAGGAGGAAAATGACTGAGCTGAGATTTGCACCAGAGCTGATCTTTATTGGATTACAGTCTGGTCCTAGCAAGACTCTTCCTAATGAGGAGCGTGGGTCCTCGGGATCTGTCTGTTTGCTTAGCCTTCCTCTGTGAACTTAATGAGGAAAACCACTCGTAATCGGGGCTGGAATGCCGAGAGCAGGGCCGGGGCCGGGGACCTGCTGGGGATCACTGCACAGGCATGCACGCCGCGCCGCTGGGACACTTCCGTGTCTGTCTGCCTGCCCTATTCCTGTGCTGCTTGTGTTGGGTACGTTTTGGACTCAGGAAATGACGCCCCCCTCCCCTCCCCCCATGAAAGAAAGTAATTGTGAAATGCCCTTTTGGAGATAATAACTCCCTGGCTAAGACCTTGGAGGCTAAATTATAGCCTCTTGCGAGAAGACTGTTTGGCTTCCTTTCACATCCTTCTGACAGCCAGTACAACGTCCTGCTTGCCATCAGACAACCTCAAGGTAAATAGATTACTCTAACTTTTACCTGAGTCTAATTTGCACAAAATGAGCTTCTCCAACCAGGAGATCTTACAATATTTTCAGCTGCCCTGTGAAATACAAATTTTCATTTCCACCTAGGAGAAATTTCCCAATCTCTGCCTTCTCCTATGCCTGAAGAAGGGTGAGCATGCAGAAAAGCTTGCAAATAAAGAATTGGGGTTTTTTGCAACTACCCAGTTGGTCTAATAAAAGATATCAGCTCTGCCATGAGTGCTGATTCCTTCTGACAGCAAAGGCACTCCCCTGTCTCAGGAAGGCTCTGCCGAGCCATGGTATTCCAGCACTTCTGCTCCTTCTTGCAGCCTCTCCTGGGATGTGCAAAAGGAAAGTCATCAGAGCGATCCTCACCCCGACTGCCATGTTCAGAGGATCCTGGAGGAATAAGGTGTCCTACTCCCATGACTTTTGATGGGAATTGAGGGCTTAATGTTCTTCAAAAGTCCCAGGCATGGGGCCTGGTTCAGTTTGAGCTTCAGGCTGCAGATTGTGCGACTTCTTTTATCAGACCTGGTTTTCCCCAATGCAGTATTAATGAGGAACACATCCTATATCTCTTGGATAAGCGGTCTACAAACAAGCAACAGAGCAATGGGAGAAGACAATGGGTAGGTAGGAGATAATGGGTATCTTTGGCTGGGTAAGGCAGGTTAATGCTTGAGATGCCTCCAGCCTGTCTTCTGCATTTGCTTGTTCCCCCATTGGCTCGAAATGGCACCCATAAAAGAGAAAGCAATTGCAGCGTGACAAACTGGCACAAGTCAAAATGGGATTCAGTTAGAGCAGAAATTGTAGGGAGAACTGTTTGACTAGGAGCCCGCGGGCCACTGATACCTGCTGGTGTAGAGGGAGCCCAGCTGGCGTGATTTCAGTGAGGCTGTGTGCACACAGACCAACTGCAGTTTCTGGGCCTGCACATGTGCACAATTGCACGCGCAAAGTAGTACCACCTTTTTGTGTGTGCCGTCATGGTAAATGCATAGGTTTTTCATGCAAGTGTTTTGTGAGCCTTCGGCAACATAGACCTGGGAGGCAGACCAAGACGCCACTCCTGTGTCACTCCTTAAGTGGATGGTGACGATGCTGCTGACTGAGCAACATTAGTTTAAAATGCCCCGTAAATGAAAGCATCGCTCGTTGTGTCTGAGCCTTTCGTCTTCTCATTTGCCATTCTAAATTCTGCCTTCGCCCTTGAATCACATCAGCCAAGAACAATAGAAATTCAAAACAAAGAGTTATGCACAATGAATGCTTGAGAGCAGCGTGGTTATATCTCAAATACTGAATGTCAATAGAGCTTATGAACATTCACTGCGAGGTCTGTGGGGGTAGCAGCAGACAAACATTATCATTTATACCAAATAAGAGTGGCACTTCTCCCCTTCTTTTCCTTTGTGTTGGTAAGATGAATAACTAAATCACTATGCTGCTGGCATTGTCTGGCTGGATTTTCTTTACCCTGCAATAGCTAATGCTCTTTGGTTATGAGTAATCTCAAAACTCTGGGAGCACAAGTCAGCTAAGCTCAAGCAGAAGCTCTTGGAAGTACAATGTAGTCATACGTCACCCTTAGTATGACTGGAGGGGACACATTTCAATGATTCCTTCCCCCCTACCTGCTCCCAAATGCTCCAGAGAGGGTATTTATGGGGCTGAAGATCTGGGCTTCTTACGACATGGCAGTAGCCACACTGTGAGAAGGCCAGATGCTGAATTATTTTGACCCTGGAGTGGTTTCCTGATGAAAACAGTGTCGGTGAGAATTGAAAACACGAATAAAAATCCTTAGCACTTTTGCCCAAATATTGGGGGACAACTCCTATTTAGGCACCTAATTCTTACTGGTTATAATAGGAGTTAGGCACCTAAATATTGGAGATACTGGGCCTTACTACATAGCAACAAGTGTTCCTTCCATTTTAAATGACAACTGAGTCTTGGAGCAAACTTGTGTGACCCCAGTCCCTTCCGCCGAGGTGCAGCACTTGGCGGGTGGCAGGGAAGAGCGCTCACTTACTCTGGTGTCAATCTTGGAACGGCAATGAATTTCCTAGGTAGAGATTCAGGCCAACAGTGCACAGTGTCTGTGGTTCCTGTGTACTCATCAGCTCCCTGTGTTGCACACACGGGTGTGTACCCGAAAGCTTGCAAAGAACTATTTTTTCCAACTATTTAGTTGGTCTAATAAAAGAGATCACATTTACCCAAAGAACCTGGTCTACAAAATGCATGCACACACGTGCGTGCGCCTGTCTGGGTAAGCTGGTCAGTCATCGGAGATCTGGAGAAATGGTGAAATTCTTCACCTTGCACTGGGAGTTACTCACATCTCTAGGGCAGGTGCTGGCTCTTCTCTCTGGCTGAGGCATTTTGAGCTGCACTTTGTGCTCTCTGGGCTAGCTGTGCATTGCCCTCATTCCCTAGAGTAATTTAGCACAGCCATTAAAAGGGGCTGACACAGCAACTGGGAATGGCTGGCATGGAGGCAAGGCCCTTCTCCCCCCCATGTACTCTTCTGACCCTGGCTGCAAAAGAGGAAGCCTGGGACCCATGTTGCTGGGTCCTTGCTATGGGAAGATGTGAGCTGATCCAAACCTGCCCAAATCATGGGAGCATCAGGACCACCGAGGTATTTCCAGTGCTTGTTTTTTTAGATTCCCCCTTCCTATGTGATGACAACACACTATTTATTGGCATGGCCTGTGGGGGGGGTCTTTGCTTTTCTATGCAGTAGAGTAGACCACATGAGCCTCTTTCTTGGATTGTTATTTAATAATTGACTTCCTGTCCTTGCAGTGGCAGGCCATTGGCACTGCCCTCATCCCTTTGCTCCTCCTGTAGCAGGTTAGAGTGTATTTGATGGGTTGCAGAGCTGTAGGTTGTAGCCGTGTTGGTTTAAGGACATAGGCAGACAAGGTTTCATTTCATCCAAGAAGAGCACATACCAACTGCTGAAACTTCCCTAGGCTGATGAAAGGTTTTTGAACCTGAAAGCTTGCTTAAAAATTGTTTTCCAACTATTTAAGTTGGTCTAATAAAAGATAACAATTTCAGCCAAAGAACCTTGTCTGTCTTTGAGTTGGGGCCTTGTGCTGGTAGTTGCACAAGCCGGTTGTTCATGCCGTTTTAGGAGCAGGTTAGACAAACACTTGTCTAGGATGGGTTGGATAGGGAAGGTCCTGCCTTGAGCCGTGGGGCTGGACTAGATGACCTCCTGAGGTCCCTTCCAGCCCTGCTTCTCTACGATTCTGTGATTTGCCTTACATTACTATCGTCCTATACAATAGTGAGTTACAGTATCTCAGACTGCTGGGCAGCTGGTGGAGGACTGGCAAATTATAAACTCTCTTTCATGAATCATCATAGTCTTACTAATTGCTCCTGACCATTAGCAGGGATGGGATAGTTCGTTTGCATCCTCTGTGAGCTACTTTCTTGCAACTGGCAGCCAAGCTTACATTTTTCTGCTATGTCCCTCTGATTCGGGTCCCGGCTCTCCTCTCCCCTCCCCTTCCATGGAGGATGATCTCTAGTTTCTGTAGCGCCGTAGCCTTGCATAACAGGGACAGCTGCGGCACTCAAGCAGGTCATAACTTAGCCCTTTAGAAACTGAATTTACATGGCGGTTTCCCATGAAGCCTGTTAGGAGGTCCACTGGGACCATGCAGAAACATCTTGGGACTCTTTTTTCCTTGGAGCACGCCATCCTATTGCTGGGTGAAACTGTTCATTGTAACAGCTGTTGACTAGAGGATCTTGATGGAGATTGGTTTTGATTTGACACTGGGCAAATAACTGACCCTGCAGCTTCAGTTCGATATTATTTCACTAAGGCCGTAGCTGGCAGTTATTGTGGTGTGCCAAAGATTTTAGTGTGTTTAGGAAAAAACTGAGATTTGCTCCTAGGATAGTCCTGTGAGCGGGATCAATCTGTTAAGAGCTCCTATTGTAGTTCAGACGGTATCATCCAGATAGAAGGCTCCCAGGTTAATATCTCCTACTGACAACCATGAAGTTTTAAGCAAATACTCTTTTATACTAAATATCGTGTCAGCGTGCAATCAATCCTGTAAGCTCTCCATGGTTTGGAGGACAGCGATCCCGTGAACAGTTACCGCTACAGTTCTTGTTGACTCCTACGGTTCACAGCATGGCAAAATTGGCTTCTAAATGATAGCGCCCAATAGTCATCAGGATATTTTTTGTGTGTGTTCATGCATTGCATTTTCCGAATTTGCTCAATTGTGCACTTCCTCACCCACTTGTCTACAGGGTAAAGTTTGGTTTAGTGCTGCCTGTGCTTGCAGGCTTGCTCTGTAGCATCCTAGGGCGGTGCAGTTTGTGTTTGTAGGCCACTATAGTTATGTTCTGCTTAGAAACATTTATTCCACATACCTCCTAAGTGTACCTGTTGGTTGGTTTGTTTGGATAAAGAGTTTCTGGCATTCAAAACCTGCCAACACGAGATTGCGTGTCTAGTTTGTACATGCAGGGCCAGAACCTATTCCACCAGCTAAGCATGCAAGTGGTATTCGGTTGTCCAAGGTGATTCTCCTCCACCTTGTTCAAGTCCCTGGAAAACTCTCGACATCCTTTTATAACACACCTTCATCTTAGGCTGAAGACTAAAGCACAAAAAGCAGTGCAGGCCAATCCCCTTTTGCACTAATAGTTTTTCAGGGGAAAGGATCACAAATAGGCCCTGGGATGCCTAATAGATTTAAATCGGATCTGGCCTGTGGTTACCATGGTTATATGCACAATGAGCTTCGCTGCCCAGGTAAATAGCCACTCCTAGGGATTTTTGCACACAGTTACCCAGTTTGATGGCATTGTGGACATAAGATCACAAGCCAGTTTGCATCTTTGGTTTTGCAAATCTGGGCTTGCACTAGTGAAGACTCCAGAGTTACTCGCGAATTTATAGCATCTCATCATAGAGAGTGAGGATGACGTGCCATTACGGTCCCTCAGGGTTGTATTAATATGGCTGGCTATGTCTTGAGATGTATCCTACTGCAAGCTAATGTTTTATTTATAAAGGTTGCTGCATTGCTTTTATAGATAAGCCTCTAATCCCCGGACTGTTGTAGAGAAGGTGACTGGAGAACCGTGGTATTATCAGCCACCACCATGGATCCTCACTTGAATAATGGGGAAAATGTTTGACAACACCAGTGCAAATAAACCTTTCCTATAACTGCACATACCAACAAGATGGAGTGATTAAATTGTAGGAGGCCAGCCATACTGTGCCTGGTTCTCTTGTCCCATATCGGTACAGAGTCCATGTCAGTAATATGCACCATTCAGGGAACATGGTTTTATTTGTGCATTTCTCCATTTCAATTCATTTTCAGAGCTGTTACCTATAATTAATTATACTGTCTGTTTGCCAGTGTTGGCACCTTTTGGAATACAACAAAGGGATTCAAAAGACCCATCTGTCTGTCTTGTTATCTTTAATTAAGAGGAAACTTAATAATTTTGACAGTGATTTAATTTTAGAACCCAATTTAATATCACAGACACGCTCACCAAGCTGTAATCCAGGCTTAGGAGTTTGAAAGCAAAAGCTAGAGGGAAATAACGCCGGAAGGGTTGGGGGATTTTTCAAGGGAAGTCATGAAAATGCACAAGTCACAAATATTAAATGTCTTTGCTGGCAGAAAAATAACATTCAGTTCAACTGTGTCTCAGTCCTGAAAGCAACTTTAAAATCTATCATCAGGTCTACAGCATGAAGTCTTGAAGGGATGGGAGAGTTCAAATGAACGAGGTTAACTGTACAGATGCTACATGTTCACAGACTAATCCATAGCTGCTAGGAGGTGTGGATTCTCATATTTAATCTCACTTAGGAGAGTCTTATATTTCAGTCTTGGTTCATTGTATTTTCCAAGCAAACAGAGGGCGAAAAAAAACCAAACTTTGAACATCCAGCTCTGTGATCTGGGAAACATTCCTGAGTCAATGAAGTGATCAGAAATGTCAAAGTGTCTCTGAATAAAGTTTTTTGCTTATGGGTGTGACCTCAGTCTGCTTTTTCCATGTGTATGGGGTTTCTTTGAGCTTCCCCAAAGGCAAGTAACCTCCAAGATCTGCAGAGCTCTAGAGGGACTGAAGAAGTGGACTAGGAAGAGACCTTGTTTGACTCTTGATGCGACCTACCTGCTCACTCACTCTGATGTTTTAACCCCACAGGGCGCTTTGGGACCTGCAGGGCCCCCTGGATCGGCTGTGAGTAACTCTTAGCATTTGGACATTTCTTACCTAGCATGGATAAGCAATATGCACGAAGAATGCTGCACAGTAACATAGCAGCAAGGCTCCTTTCTAATGGTAAATGGAGATAGTTGGGAGCAGGGGAGTGTTCAAGGTAGCTTTGATTTATGCTGTTCAGGTTTTGGTTTGGCACAATGATCTTCTACTTGCGTAGCCAGTTTCCAAATGCATAGCCACATTGTCACAGGAAAGTATGAGCCCGACTTAAACCAAAAAAAAATGTGGATTATTAGAGGTGGCTATAAACATTATAATGACCAGTGGGAATCCTTCTGTTGCTTTCCTGGTGCTGGAAAGCAACCCAGACGGCTCTCAAGACTGGCTCATCAGGTATTTCATGGAGTAAAATAATGTCATTTCCAAAGAGGCAAAAGGAGCTGTCAGTAGGTTCAGCCCGCTAAGTCCTCTAAAGTTCATGGAACCTTTGTTCTCAACCCTGTACGGACGTGTTAGATTGCTGTGTTAAATGGGAGGTCACATTTAACTTCTGCTATCTGGATCAGCGGGAATGAGGGGAAATGCTCATTATCCATGTCATAGTCAACTAAATAACTGCCACAGGTTTGGTGCTGAGCTTAATGGGCATCTAAGGAGAATCTCCCAACAGAACTGTTGCAGTTAAGAAACCTTTTCTCCTTAAATGAAGAAATAATGAGTAGTGTTTTTCAAGGTATTGATTAGGCAGTGTCTTAGCCAGGTGAACAAGCAAGCCAGGTAGAAATAGCGTGCATCTTTCTTGACTCCTTTACTCTTCGCAGGCTTCAGTTCTTATAATCAAGTGTCACAATGTCGATGCAGGTAGGTGAGATTCAGAATAGGCAAGAGCACAGCTTATGTCGTGCACGTGTAACATCTCGTTGAGTCTGATACTTCATGCAGATTCACCATCACCTGAGACTGGGATGTGACTCTACTTACAACTCTCTTGTAGTAGCTTCATCAGCACTTGGGAAGATACCGTATTTCTCTTAATCCAACTTTTGGCCGGTGCCAAGAGGAATAGCTTGTCAACAGCAAAAATGCTGTAAGGACAACCAAGTTAAAAAAACCTCAAAGGCTATATTTCTGCCTTCACATATGCATAGGTCATTTTTGTCCAGAGCAGAAAATAAGTCCTTGAGCAACAGCCATGGAAAGGGAATGCACAAGATGAGATACTGTCAGGATTCAGTAGCCAACTTCAGATCCACTTTCTAATTGTAAATGGAGATATAGGAGCATTAAAGGGAAGAAGAGAGTTTTGATTTATTTTGTTCAGATTTTGGTTTGCAACAATAATCTGCTTGTGTAGCCAGTTTCTAAATGATATCTCATTGTTTTAACATTTTGTTTTCAGGCCAGAGGATTGCCAGGACCTCCAGTAAGTAATAGCATCTTTCTCAGAAAAAGCAGCTCAACTATTGCTTTCCCATTACTTTCCTTTTTTTTTTTTTAATTTACCTAAAACCTACACACAGACCCCATTCCTAGGTCCTCCACGCTGTGCAGAGAAGCAAACCCTGTAGCTCAGGCTGCTCATATGCCACCTCTATGATCATCGGGATCCTTGGGGCTGCTGGAGAAGACCGTTTCAACAGCTAGCACCGTTTAGAGCAGTCCTGGGTATGGCAGCTTTGCAACTTCCAGGCACTGACGTTTCCTGGGGTCACTGGGGTCAGGTCAGAGCTGCCCTTAGCCAGGGGTAAGGAGAGTGTTGGGAGCATCTTCCTGTTCCCTAGGATGGCATTGCTCCTGGAAACAGGGCATATGCAGCCAGGTAAAGCGTGTGCGTGTCTTTGTGTAGGGCCCATGTGGCTATTTGAGAGCAAGATCAGGGAGTGGAAAGATGAGCACTGTCAAAACACTTGCTGCTGGCCCTGGGAATGGTGTTGGGTAGCAGCACGTGTGACGTTCTCGTCTCTGCTTTACAGGGGCCTCCAGGACCCAGCGGACTCCCAGGTGGAAATGGATTTCAGGGGCCCCCTGTGAGTTCCTCACTCTTTCTTTCCCATTTGTTGATTCTCCTGCAGTCCGGGATGTAGAAGGGCTTGTTTCTTGTATTTTGCTCTGCCCTGGAAGAATAATGTGTCTGACACCCTGCCTGCTCTGTGGAAAGGACGGCAGGAGAAGCACCCATTAGTGCAATGAGTGTGTGCCTGAGCCATGTTCCAGGGCTGCCCAAGGATGCAAACCTGTTGCCCCCTTTGTGCCCAAAATCCAGAGGGTGCGTAAGACCAGACACTGCCCCAACTTCAGCTGTCACCGTCTCTGATGCCACCGGAGCGCCTGCAACCCAAGTGTCCGTTCTTTGTGATGGGGGACCGGCATCACCTGCATGAGCATTACTGGGTGTCGTGGGTTGTAAGCAGGGCCTCTCTTGGGCAGACGCCCACAGAATTTGCATTCGTATTTCTTTGTGCCCGCAAGTGAATGAGAGGTAGCGGCCCTGAGGGCTGCACAAACACAGGTGCAAATGTGACCTTTCGATGTGCAGAGACAGTGCCGTCCCTGCAGACAGCCAAGCATTTGCAAAAAGAGGAACTCGGGCCTCCTGTAAAGGTGCCTCAGCACTTCAGCTCACTCCACATTCAGAATATGCAGCTGCAATTTGCTTCCCCGCTCCCATATTTTCATTCCAGTAGTTAATAGGACCAACTAGTTTTCTTCCTCCTTCCCTTATCCATGTCTTACGTGATGCCTGCAGTCTGCGTTGGTCTCGTATTGAAAGCTTCCATCAGTTGGCAGAACAGGGCTTGCTTTTTAAATGGGTTCTTCCCAAGAGAGCGTATGGTGCCTATGGTGTGGAGGGAACTTCTGATTCTTTCTCAATCCTTTTAGGGACCATCTGGTCTTCCAGGACTCCCGGGACCAGCAGGGCCACCAGGACCTCCAGTAAGTGGACATTTCCAGCGTAATAACTGTGAGGACTGAAACTCGGTGCGACTCTGGGATCTTTTTCTGCTGCCTTTGAAGGCCACTGGCAGGGCATTTTGCATTTTATTTGAAGCTTGTGTGTTTGCTACAGGCAAAAAGCCCTGAATTTGAGGAAGGCAGTAACTACTTATTGCCTAGGCTAGCGAGTATTTATTTTTGCCTGTTGGTTGATCAAGTTGCAACAGGAGAGATGCAAAGGCATGTGGATGGAGGGCACACACTAGTCCCTGGAATGAGTTTTCCCTCCCACGTGCCCATAATAAAAGAGGCCATATTTTCATGGGCTCTTCCTTCATCTCTTTTGAAAATATTAGGGTTCTGGCCAGATCTTGTGCAAGATCTGTCACCCTCTTGGGATGGGGCTTTTTTAATGCAATAACCCAGGCTGATCATCGCATGTGTCATACCTGATCCTACATTCTTGTAATATTTAGGGTTTGCCTGGGGTCATCAGTGGTAGGGACTGAACCTGGCACCTCCGTACCAAAAAAGATGGGGTGCTATACCCTGAGCTAAAACATGCAGCACTTTGGAAAGCTTGCTCCTTGCGTCTCCCCCCCACAAACAAGAACCACGTGGATATAGTGGTTAGAGCACATGCCTTTGTCAGGACCCCGGGTTCTCTTCCTCAGCCACTGACTCTCTTGTGGGATCTTCTCAAGAGTTAAGTCCATGTTTGGAAGTGGTAAGAGGCCCATTGGTTTTGTACTGGCCCGCAGTGCACGGGTAAATTTGATCCTGTGAGACGTGGGGCAGCCCATGCAACAAATGCTGCCCTATGCTGTGAAATGAGTGCAAAGAGCTTGATCTAGCCAACAGGGGCTTACAGAGGTAGTACAGGCAAAGGAAATGCTCACGTCACTAAAATACGTTGCCTTTTGGCCCTTTGTCTTGGGCATAGTTAAGAATCCAAACTTGCTTGGTTACAGGGGCTGCCCGGGGCTCTCCCGGATGGTGGTGGAGACCTTCAGGTAGGCGTTTCTTTTTGTTTCATCAATGTTTTCACTCTCTTCTCTTGCACACCATTTTAAACGTCTGTATTTGGGGCAAACATACGCATGTGCAAGGGCCCAAACCTGCAAACACCAGCAAGACCAACCCTGCCTACCAGAGAGACCTCATTCAAAGCCTGGGGTCCTTGAGATGAATAAAGACACCCACATGCATCAGAGTGCCTGCTAGCGCCTTCTTTCAAGGATGCAGAAATGTTACTGCTGGTGCAAGGTGCTCGGTGTCATTTCCTTAGAGATGTTCTTTGCTCCCCTAGTGTCGATTTTTGCATGTGCTTCCTTGCACACCGGTGTAACAAATACAGATTTGGCATGTGGCAGCTATGACAGGTTTTTCTGCCAAACTGCACTGCAAAACTGAAAAGGGTGAGCTCTGCTCTGCTGTTTATTTTCCTGGGTGGCAGCACCTTGCTCCCCTGGGCTTTGTGTGCTCTTTCCATTTTGAGAAAACGTCTTGATTTCTTTATGCCAACAGAATGGCGCAGGCATTAAAGTAAAGAGCGCTGTTGAGTGACATTTTCAGGATTTCACAGCTGTTGTTATGACAGCTGCTTTGGTTTCCTAATTGGAGTATTCAAAAAATACTTGTAGTTTGTTTGTGCTGCCTTATGGAACAGTCGTGTGCGATACAATGGAAAACGATAACATTTTGGTCATTTGTACTTAGGCCAGCCCGTCGAATTTAATGGAAAATTAAATCCTTTCTATGGAATGATATTCAGAGATTAAAAAAAAAAAATAGAGGGAGGATTGCATTCACTGATGCACAGAGATTTTTAGAGGAGCAGCCGTAGAGCCCTGTTAAATGCCTATGCGACTTTTGATTTCTTCACGATTACATTTCCAAATTCCAGTGGGGATGCACAGCACCAGAACTTGCTGTTGGTTTTCTTCATGTTTAGCTAAGTCTCCCATCCATGCTGAGCTCGGTTGTGTCTCACGTTTTGCTTCCAAGAACCTGAGGCGATCTGCTAAATTCAGACTTGAGAAAATACTCCCTTGGCGCTAGGAAGCGAGGAAGTCACAGGCAATTCTTCTTTTTTGTTGCAATCATCTTGGCTAATGTAGGCCAAAACTGCATTGTAGCACCTTGCAGTACAAACCTGGTGCCCAGAAATTAGAACCGGTCTGGATCCTTTTAAAATTGAGATGACAAATCGTTAGATGGGGGGCGGGGTTTGTCATGGACATGTCACCCCTTTTCCCCTCAATAGCAATGAACCTACCTTGCTGCAAACCCCAATTTGCTGTACTGAATAAACCAAAAACTTTTGTTTTGTGCAGTGCCCAGCTCTGTGCCCCCCAGGGCCACCCGGTCCCCCAGGGATGCCAGGATTCAAGGTAAGAGCAATATTCTCAGCAGGTGCAAGGAGCTCAGTCCAAACGTGTAACACAGACTGACATCAAGGTGCAGGCTCACACTACACTGCATGAATTACCATTCTCCTTTATCCAGACCAGTAGGGTGTAGGTGTAGGAGTATATTACTTGTCCCTACATTGCCACTGACAGTCACTTGAAGGAGGCAATGAAGGCTACATGCCCTAATCCCGCTCTCTGTGTCTGGAATTCCCCATTAGCGTCCATGGAAGATCCATGGCCTCATGCTTCATCCTGCAAGATGTCCCTGCCCAGCATCACTAGGAAGGTTTTTATGCTTGAAGTTCAAGCACATGCCTAAGTCCTGGGATGGATTGGGGCCTCTTGGCAGGACAGAGCCAGGCCTCTGCTGCAGAGGGGGGCACTGTTTATCAGCAGTAATTTTGAATAATGATGCTCATGCTATTTAATGATTGACATGAACTAAGTGCAAGTTGCCCCTGTGTGCAGGGGAAGCTCAAAGACTAAGCACCACGTGAGTCCCCACTGGAACGGGAGGCGGGTTCAGTCCTTGTGCCCCGGTGTCGGAAAGAGCTGTCTTGGGGCAACAAGTTGTTGCTGTCCTGAGGACCTCAGCCTGCTGTATTCAGAGAAGTCGAGCACGTCACACGTTCCTACAGTGCACACAGGGAAGCCACGAGTGCAGAGAGAGATGAATATTTCTTTGTAAAAAGCCATAAATTACACAGTCAGCTCTGACAACGCCCTCTTTTACACCTCTCCCCATTTTCAAACGTGCTGTGGATCAGTGAGTTGTACTCAGTGGCTATATCTCTTATTTCCTCTATAGGGGTTCTGGGCCACATGTATATTTCAGCAGGTGTTTGTGTAGTGGCTAGCTGGGAGTAGGACTGAAGTCAGCTTCTCAGCGAGCTGCTCTGCAATCATTGCAGCAGGACTTAGCAGCGGTAGGGTACGTCCTCGTGCACAAGGCACTGCCATGCTGAGAGACAGTGGCTCTGCTCCATGCGAGCTAGCTCCCAAGCTCGAACAAGTCCAGCCACCATAGTATGGCACTGTGAACAGACTGGTAAGCTTTGCCTTTGAGTGAAGCATGTTTGTTGGTGGCTGCACAGCTTCTGGACCAGGAACCAGCAGGCATGAGGCAGATGCAGTGGGCTTGGCACAGCACTGTCCTGTACAATGCACGTGGGAAACGGTGGTTGCCTTCAACCTTCCCATCCCTCAGATTCAGCCCTTTGAAGGAATGCTCTTCCCTTTTCAGAGCTGAATCCTTGTTAGCAGTAGGGTCATGCACAGCTACTACTTGGGAACTGACTCGTTCCAGCGGGTGACCGTCAAGGCCTATGAAGTAGAAAGCTCGGGAGACTAGAACATGGTGCTGCCTCCACCCTGTACTGACCTTCTGCACCGGCGGGAAGTTTTACCCACTAGCACTAAAATCAGTATAGGCTGTCATCAAGATAGTAGTAAGGGTTTGAGAAAGCAGTGTGTCAGGCCTGTATATTAAGACTGTCCAGCTCCATCTGGGCTTCATTGGAAGCCTGATGGGTTCTCTCCAGTGGGTATAAAAATAAGGTACAGGTGATCGTCTAAACAATATTAGAGCATTAAAAGTGTGGGGTAAAATTTTCAAAAGGGTCTCAGACTTAGAGCTCAAAGTCAAAAGATGCTTTTGCCAGTTCATTCCTTTGACATGTAGGGGTTAAATTCTCATTGCAAGTTAGTTTTGAAAATGGGACTTAGGCATTTCTTGAGACCCCTTTTCCTCATTGCAAACTTTGGTACCAAGCTTCCTGTGGAGGAGAGTGTGTTGTGTCCAACATGCAACTTCCATGCATGAAGAAAGGAATAATGCTACACAGCAGAGGTACCAACCCCCTCCCCCTGAGTTCAGTCTGTTCCCTGCCTCTCTTCATATCCTGAGTTGGTCTAATACAAATTCAACTGCAACAAGGCAAGATGAAGACTGCTCTCATTCTTGGTTTTATTTGCAGGGGCATACAGGTCACAAAGGGGAGCCTGGAGAAATGGGGAAAGATGGTGAGAAGGTAAACCTCCAAATTTTATATACATATATCTATATATATATATCAATATATATATATTCTTTTCCTCTTGAAAAGCATAGACTAAGGAATTTCTCTGAAGATGGAAGGACAAACTGGGCATTGGTTGGACAGAAAGGGGAAGCTTAGTATGGGATTGGGGGTGGAATAATAGGATACTTGCAATAGCAGGGGACTGGATTCGATGTCCATGGGGACTGCTCCAGTCCTAAGATCCTCGGTTCACACTTGAGGTGTGGATTAAAGAGCAGGCATCACTGGCCTCCATTACTCTGATTTTTATGTCTACGAGACTATTCCAGTGCAAGAAGATTACTCATTCCTGTGATCAGAGATGTTCACAACTAAAACGGCTGCTGCAACTTTGCACGTGTTGTTGGCAACTCATAAATAAAACCTGTACTGAGCACAAAAGTTGAGCAGTTAGTCATGTCCGTGGCCTGGCCAACCACTTCTGTGACATGGAAGAAATTGCATGCAGCAAAGCTTGAGGCCACACAATGCATGGGGGTGGGGGAACGATTTGCAAGGATGCTTAGGTGGAGAAGATGCCCGGGGGGTCAATCCAAGGGTGCAGGGCAGCAGTTCACTGGAACATCTCTAATTCCCTTCTGTTTCCTGTCCTTAGGGATCTCCTGGCCCTCCAGGTCCTCCAGGTATTCCAGGCGCCGTTGGCCTGCAGGTAACATCTACCTTTCCAGCCCAATCAGTAGCGTTGCACCTGCGATAGTCACCCCGGCTTGTGGTGTGAAACTGGGCTGTCTGCGGTGGGTTTTTTCTGCTGCCTTCGCAGCTCTGAGCTAGACAGCTCTGGGTTCAAGTCCTAGTGACCTTTACTCATGTAAGCACTAGCGTATGAGGCTGTGCCGAGACCCTGCTCTGATGATAGTTGAGGTCAATGGGAAGGCTCCCACTGATTTCACTGGGCTTGATTTGGCCCCTCAGCACTGCCATCCATGCCTGGAAACGCTGACGTGAGACCT
This sequence comes from Crocodylus porosus, assembly GCF_001723895.1. NCBI lineage: Eukaryota > Metazoa > Chordata > Crocodylia > Crocodylidae > Crocodylus > Crocodylus porosus. The sequence continues at coordinate 8,802,307 of NW_017728942.1, forward strand.
ACTGTCTGCCCCATCTCTGTCCCCCAGTTGCAGCTGGAAAGCCACGGCACATACCTGGGTGCAGTCTCTGAGTGCTGTCCCCTGCGGGAGGTCCCTGAGCGTGAGAGCAGGATCTGGCCTTATGAGAATCCCACTTGTGTTGGCTCGTCACTGCTTACCAGGGGTTTTTTGGGGTGTTTTTAGCTTCTTCACCATTGAGCAGGGGGCTGAACGAGATGTGACCTCCTGCGGTCCCTTCCACCCTCATTCTCTGTGACTCTGTTTTCACAAGTGGTTGTAACTGAGGGCTTTTCTATTCCAGGGGCCGAGAGGGTTAAGGGGCCTCGCAGGGCCAGTGGGTCCGGCTGGGGACAGGGTAAGTAATGAGCACCTCCTCCAGATGTTCCCCCTTGTTAAATCCATGCAGCGGGCAGTGTTAGGGGAGCACCAAGGAGCACCAGAGGGGAGGGCACCCCCTCCATACAGGGCACCCCGAGTGAAATCTGTGGCACTCCCAGCATTCAGGACATGCTCCAAACAGAGGGGCCAAGCAGATGCCCTGCCAGGAGAGGGAGATGGTAATGAGCTTTGCAGAGGGCTCAGCCATTTGACATGATGCCACTTGCGTCTTCTTCCAAGCAAAAGCTGAAGGACCATTGGAAGGACACGGCATTTCCCTATAGCTTCTGGTGCTGTACAGTCCAGGCTTTCACCGTCAACTTCATCACAGGATTAGGCCCTTACTGAGCAGTACAGCTATCTAGTCCCAAGGCTATCGACTTGGGGGCTAAACAGTGGAGCCTTTCTGTAGGGACAGATGCACCACCAAGGCTATGAGTGCTCTGAGTTTGTCAAGGAGAGGATGGCAAAGAACCTATCTGGGTTTCATCCTCTATGCCGTGAAGCATTTGGTCCTTTTCAGCTTCATGCCTGCTTGCTCGCCTTGTCAGTAAGTCAGCAAGGGATGCGGTTCGGCGTCTAGTCTAGGAAAGCTCTGATGGCGTATTTTAACAAGGTCTTGCTGTTTTCAGGGAGATATTGGTTTCCGGGGGCCACCAGGAGTGCCAGGACCTCCAGGGAAAGCTGTACGTATCCATCTCACACCCTGCAGTCCTGTCCCACGGTGTCATTTTTGAACCTTTAATGTTTGTTCTCGCCATGCCAGGGGCCAGTGTGGGATCGTAGGACTCGAAGGGAACCCCTGAGTCATCACCCCTAGTGCCATACTGCTGCCACAGCTACATCACACAATCCCTAGTGGGAACTACTCCAATATTGCCCCGGAAATATTGCACGCGCACCGCATCATCTTATCACTTGCAAAGCCAGATGTGTGCACACTGACACTTCCTAATGGCCCGCCTAGTCCCTGACTGAGAGCGCTCCCATCTTTCACTTGATCACCTTAGCTCCTTCTCTCCCCTCCACAAAGAGCTGCATCCTCTTCTGTGTCCTAGGTTTCAGTTTCTTCTCCCCACCACGCACACGCCCTAATTCTACCTTAAAAAGGTCAGTGCCCTCCTATAGTTCACCCTTCTCTGCCTCACTTGATATGGGCAGAAACTCGGGAAGGGAAGGGGAAGTTTGCTGCATTGCCCACAGGCAGATGTTCTGCTCAGGAAGAGGAAGTTGTAGAGAAAGTGCTGTGGATGCTATTCTGTGGTCCCCGGCCCCACAGCTCTAAAACAGACTTAGGTCCCAGCCTAGAAGATGGGCTATGATATTTTGCTCTACGGCTAAGGTGCGATTCACTCCCTTTGCATGAATCCTGGGTGATGGAACGTGTGCACAAGATCCATCATGCACTTGCTGGGGTATAGGATGCACCCAGCATATAACATTGGGCCCTTAATAAACTGTCCAATTGTCAGTCCCTATTGTGGGATATAAGCTCAATGGAGTCACGGATTGTGAACCCCATAAACACTCTCGCCACTTTTCTCTACCTTGCCCCCAAACCTCTGCACTATGGCTCCTGTGTCATTTGTACCTTGCATGGTGGATGCAGGGGCCCTGGATACCAAGTCCTCAATGCCCACTACTGTGGTCAGCTTCCCACAGCCCTCGGTGCAATGGATGGCATTCACCCTGAGCAAACAGGCGTATCATTACTGCAGCCAGGCTCCCGGACATGCCTGCTGAAATCTGCCCTGCTCTATTTATTTAACAAAGTACTTCCAAGGCGTTAAGGATGAGAGGGAGTCCCTGCCCTGCGGGATTGTTATCAGAGCCTCAAGTGCCATACATCCATATGTAAGGCATTGCAGAGTGTAACTGAGGACCCACAGCAGCCTTTAATGTGCATCCTTCAACCCCGACAGTGCCAATTCCAGAGAGCGGCTCTTAGGAAAGGGGGTGGGGGAGAGTCTCATGCTCTAGAAATGTCAGGCTGTCTCATCGAGCCAGAGATGGTTAATGGTTTTTCTTTGGTCATTACAGGGAGACCGAGGAGTAAGAGGGCCTCAAGGATTTCGAGGGCCTAAAGGGGATACCGTAAGTGCAATAAAACACTCCTTTTACTAAAAACACTGACTGGCCATTGGAAGGGTTTGTTAATAGTGTAGTGGGAGCTCAGCTGGTCTGTCTTAGTGGCTGGTCTGGTGCAAAGAAGGCTTCTCCAGGTGGAGAGTCTTTGTGTCTCTGGAGAAGAGGCAGTAATGGACAGGAGTGCCAATTAGCCTGTCCTCATGCCACATCACCCAGCCAGCCCTGGTGCCATGTGGACACAATCATGCACCAGCTAGTTAAGGAAGCAACCTGCCAGAAGCAGTGCAGGGTACTAGAGGATGCTGCTGCAGAGCACAATATATCTATCATAGACATGCGTGGCTTTTGTGTCCTTTGGCAAATTATCAAATGTGTCTGTATTTCAGTTTCCCCATTAGTGAAATGGGAGAATGATCCCTACTGGGGATCAATGAATTGATACCATTGGAGATGCGCAAAGCAATCACAGTATTTAAGATAAGCAAGAAGAGAGGCCTCAGGAAGGGCGCTGTGATACCCAATAGCTTGTCCGTGTCTGTGCCAACCATACAGGTAGTCCCAAAAAAGATATCACCCACAAGTATTCTTGCCTCTTGCCATACCTCCTGGACTACCACAGCAGTTGGGAGCAAACTGCCCTGGATTAGCTTTCACTTGCCATGGGATAGGAGTGGACACATGAAGCAGTTACTGCAGAGTGGAAGATATCTGATAGGTCCCACCTGACCCCAACTTTTAACTCAGTATAATTTGTTCATCTCTCCACACCTAAGATCCTTAAAAGCAATGGCAGGACTAAATTTAGAGGCTGCATTTGAAAATATAATTCTTGTTAAGTAATTTAAGCTAAAGTGTCGGCCTTCCTTTGGAAAAGGGGATGTGCCCACTTGTAGGCATTGGACGACTGAACAAGCAGTGCTTAAATGCTTCTACAAAAGCCTCCATCCTTGCAGCTTAATTCAACTTGTATCAAAATCACTGGGAATATATATATACCCAGTGACTTCTGTCTGTGTTGGGTCAAGCTGCTAGTGCTGAGTAATGATGAGCACGCTACAGCTTTTGTAGATCTGATGCTCCAGGGGAGCTAGTCATGCATCTCTAGACAAGTTAAGGTCAAACACATCCTGAGTCAAGCCAGCCCCTGGGGTTTGCACATCGCTGTAGTTTACTGCTCTGCTCTGGGGCTGTTCCTCCTGATACCTTCAGTACTGGGTCATATGTTACTTGTTTGTTTCCAGGGTAGACCTGGTCCAAAGGGAACGTCAGGAACCCAGGGACCCATAGGAGACCCTGTAAGTCAACCTTTAACAGTACAAGTCTCTCGGTTACCTTCTTCATGCCATGACTGTACAGGTAATGATAGGAGAGATGCCCTCCATTCCTGTTTCGACATGGTTTCTGCACCAAGATAGATATTATCTTGCACCTGCACCTTACCTGCAGGTAACCTACACCTCAGCCCATCGCTGCAACCCTTCTAGGCCATATCCTGGTTCTGTTGCAAGCAATGGCAGATCTCTGTCCAGCTTCAGTGAGACTGAAATTTGGCCTCTTATAGCTGCGGAGTGGGGGAGCAGGGGGGGGAGTGCTTGTCCACCAACTCCCTGAAAGCATTGAAGTCAGCCTAGTCTGACCATCCACTTACACCTATGCTTTCAAGTAAAAAAAGCAGATATAGGGTCAGCTATGGCAGAAGTTTATGCCTTCATTTAAGGGCTATGCAATTTAAATTGTCATTCTTAAAGCATTTTAATAAAATAGCTTTTTTATTGCTTCCTTTATCAAATTTGAAATGTCACCATCAGTTATCTGAAATTCAGTTTTAACTGAAAAATTTGTAAGATCTGTTTTCCCGCAAGTAAGATCTGGATTGAACTTCTATGCTCTGGAACTTATATTTTTGTTAAGACTACATGGTGCAGACTAGTCTATGGAAAATTGATGGAACCTTAAACCAGTATTGGGTTCTGAGGAACCAATAAAAGGGATTTCATAATTCATTCCTGAAATATTGATCCATCCTTATGTGTTTTGGGACCTTTGTGTTGTGCTTTGTCACATGCTTATTCTGCATTGCATGTGTTTTCAGGGTATACCTGGGAAAGATGGTCGAGATGGAAGTCTCGGACTCGATGGTGAGAAGGTTTGTAAAATCCTACTTAAACACCATGCACAGAAAAACTTTGGTTGCTTTCATAAGCTTGTTGCTCTGCTCAAAAAAGAGCAGATTTTGCAAGGTTTTGGTTCAAGGTGAGCTTTTTCTGTGGTGTTACTAAGTATAGTATAGAATAAAGTTATTCAGAAGGATCATTCCTTGTCCCCATGATATAAAATAAATAGGCAAATACAAATCCTTTCACTCTAACCACTTTTGGGGAAAGTAATATTAAGTGTTATGGTGCCAATTTAGGATTCAGATTTTTAAAGGAGGGCATGACATGACTGAGGATCCAGAGAAAAGTGGACATCTTGACTTGGGGGAAATAAAGTGAGATCCTTCAAAGTAGAAAGCTGTGAATGGGAATTTGAAGCTCCTAAATGAGTTGGACACCCATTGATGGTCCAGGTGAGTTGGGTACCTAGCCAGCTGCTTTTGAAGTCTGAGGCTTTGTGTGCAAACAGGCACTGTCTTGTACAATCACCCTTTTTGCATCTTTAATTGCCCACTCATTTGCACCCACATTTTATGCAGACACAATAAATGCATGTGTTTTTGCAGGCATGCTTCTGTTGACATTAGTCCTGGCATGTTTGAGAAGTGCCTTACTGATCATTTAATACTCCTTTGATACTCCTTTGTAACGGCATTGATTTCAGCTGAGTGGGGGATATTTTTCCCCATTGATTTATACTCAGGTGTCTCACTTTAAAATTAGGCCCTAAATCAAAAGCTTCAGTGAGTAATTTTAGACCTGAATCTGATCTCACAAATAGTCATACAAATCTGAAACAACTGAGTGAAGCTGAACTAAAGTGAAACAGGAGACTCCAGTCCAAAGTGTCCAACCTTACAGACTGACCTCAAATTTCTGAAGGTTTGGAGTGACTTTCAGTATAGTGATAGAATAAAAGAAGACTGGGGGCTTTTTTTCCCCAGCAGGAGTTACCGCAGCTCCGAGTGGATTCAAAATCAAAATGATACGTGCTCCTCTCGATTCTATAAATCATGAGGAAGGACAAATCCTGCTCCAAACACACCTGTTTCCTAATAGTATCAACTTACTTCCTACATTAGACTGTCTCTCTTGACCTGTTGATCTCCGCAGGGTGATACTGCCCGCATGGGAGTGCCTGGGGAGAAGGGGCCAAATGGACTTCCCGTGAGTATTGCAGCGTCACTGCCATAAAGGAGGTGACTGAGCTGGGGAACAAGAGATCTGGTGTTTCCCACCTGGTCTCTGAAGGCATTGCAAAGGTTTAAGGCACTGGGTAATATTATCTTCCCATAACACCAAGGGAGAACAATAACAGTGTGTCTCGACACAGTTCATCATACAGACTGGAAACACATTTGGGATGTATTAGCTGGGGAGAGGCAGATATCCTGGTAAGGAGTTGGGTCCAAAAGCTTTGGCCTGCATTCATAAAAACCCCCCCCTAAAATAAAGAGGAAAATGTTAGGAGTATCATTAGGTACTTATCTGTGGACTGGGATTAGCTCTTGGGATGATGAATGAAACAGTAATTTTCCCCATCATTTGCAGACTGGAAAGTGTCTGTAATAGAAATGCCTTTATGTCTGCTACAGCTTTATGCAAATTGGGCCCCCACCTATGTTGAATGAGACAGGAAGCAGTGAATGTTATTCTGTGCCAGATCTAGGTATTCTGACTTCAAATTTCGTTTTGGTTTTTTTATTCCAGGGATTACCTGGAAAAGCAGGTATCAAAGGCCCAAAGGGTGAGCCAGTAAGTGAATGTTATTCATGATTAGTTTTGCCTGGGAAAATGCTAACTGGGTCACCCTAGTGCACTGCAACTTTAGGCTCCCATCCTGCAACACCAACAGTGCCAGAGCGGTCTCCTTGAAATCTGTGCACTTGCATGAGTGCTTGCAAGAGTCAGGGCTTGCATTTCTTCTTGCACCTGATGTGTCTGGATCACCTCTTGAGCAATCACCCAAATGCAGCGGGCATCCTCCTGGCTTGACTTGAGCTTCTGTTTCAGCTATTCCTCAAAAGACATTTTAAAGATCTTTGAGGAAATGCAAAAGTAGGTGAATCTCCAGGGATTTAACATGAAGGTAAATACCCAAGAAAGGGAGCACGGGCACGTTTAGCTGTGTGCAGATGCCACAAGACAGATGGTCCCTTGGATTGAATTCAAAGGACCCCAAAAGAGCCTAATGGTGACTTCTCTGCTGCCAAAGTCCCGTACTAAGGCAGATCCCCCTCAGTGTGTATAACATGATGCTCCAAGGGAATCTATACTGAGAATCCCTTCAAGATAAACTACTGCACAGCTTTATGCAGCGCGTGTCGCCCTGCCCCTGGAGTCACCAGGCTGGCCCTCAGCAACGTTAGATGAAGGGGGGTTTCAAACAGCCTATTAAAAGGTGCTTGTCTTGTCTGTTCCTTCCTTTCAATCTTCTATCTCAGCATTTGCCTCTTCATAATTTCATGGATACCAGGGTTACTAGTCCTCATGCTTCAGGGTACCTGTTGATCACTGGCTAGGCCAGGAGGAAATGTCTTTAGCCAGCGTGTGGTTTGATATAATGTACTGCAGGTCCCGGCATGTGGGCTAAAGCATGACTCTTCTGCAGAGGTCTACATTAGCTGGAGTCTTCTCTTTATAGTTTTCAAATGTGCTTTGTTATCCCCCCCCAGTAAGACTTTAATTTCATCCTCTCTTTCCATCTGCTTCCTTGAGAAATGACAGAAATGACTGTGGAGTTGTGTCCTTGCTGAGTGTTTGTGTCCCCTCCTACAGGGTAGCCCTGGAGAAATGGGAGAGGCGGGTCCGTCTGGCGAGCCAGGTATCCCTGTACGTATCTCATCAATTTTCTTGGATATCACAACCTCCGTGAATGCTTTTTAAATGACAGCACTGAGCTTCAGCTCACACGCTGCTTCTCTGGAGCAGCAGAGCTTGGAGTATCTGTAATAAGCACTTGTGTCGGTGGAAATCTTTGCTGTGATGTGACTGTTCTCTGGGCAGCGTGATGTGGGTCACAGGTCTACAGCAATGACCATGTACAAATACCACCTGCCGTACTGCAATGGGAAGAAGCAGGCCACGCTAGGGCAGGTGCATGGCTTAGTGATCAGCACATGGGACTGGGACTCTGGAGACCTGCTGGGGGCTTTTAGGCACAGCATGCACCTGTCTGTGCCTCAGTTTTCCTAGCTGTACACAGCAGTGGGCTCCTTAGTAAAGGGTTCTGAGATCTGCTTCCCAGTCAACAGCTAAGTCTTGCTGTTGTTTAAAGGTCAATGAACATGAAAGGTAAGCCAAGTGTGATATGAGTGCAGCCTCTGTGCAGTGGGGCACGTCTACACAAGACACTAAATGCGCAGTAGACAAATTCTACTATGCATTAGCACGGCCTGGCAAACACCACGCTAACACGCTAATGCACAGCTGAATTAGTTTACTGCACATTAGCATCACAAAAAAACCTGTGCACTGAACAGTAGCACCAAGTGCTGTGCATTCAGTTAGTCCCTGTTATTACAGATACTAAACTTAAGGCGCTGTAACCACGGTGCATTAATGAACATGTAGATGCATCCACGGTGTTGCGGTGGGGTTGGGAAGGCTGGAGTTGATGCCGAAGAACAGCACAATGACTTTCTGGTGGTGTTGACAGGGTGATCCCGGCATCCCCGGAGAGAGAGGCGAGTCTGGACCGCGAGGATCATCTGTAAGTAGGACGCTACTGCTTGAAAGTATTGTGTGGCCTGAAAACCCAGCCCTGTGATCAGAGGTGACATCCAGCTAAGCCAGAAAGCAGTGTGCCCTGCTGCTGTAGCATGGATGGCAGAGAATTTAATCTACTGGAGGTGGGCCCGATTCTGCTGTCTCCATTGCCTTCCACTACATGGAAGCAGCTTGAACCATCAGCACTTTCTAGATAACAAGAGACATTTCCCCCACTCCTTTCCTCAATATGACTGACCCTTAAGCCACTCCTAGCACGCTAAGCAGGAAATCTTTCCTTTGACGTGCTGTTCTCCCTGTCCTTGTAGAAAATACTGAGAGCAAACCCTGGAACTGTACAGATCCCCTGGTGTAGTGACAGGCTCGATATTGTGAACCCCTGTGTCAAAAGATTGGCATATATGCTCCTTGCCCTCACTGTTATCCCCATTTGGCCACACTGTGATGCAGAGCCAGGTTGGGCTGGTTGTTTCGGAGCAAGCTGCATTTAGGGTATTTGTTTGCATCATAACATTTGCCAAAGAAGCAAATGTCAGTGTGAGCCGCCATGAAATGACACTGCAGATGCTTCCACCGCTGTAACCCCTTGGTCACCCCGCTCCATCCCCTGCCAACTATTACCCGATAAACCAAGGAATTGTTACAGTTTCTGGTTAAAAGCATCTCCAGTCCACAGCAGTATTCCTCCTATCCATTCTCATCATTATCTCAGAGAACAGGGAATAAAGAGCCATGTACACAGTGATGCAGAGGGAATCCAAAAGTAATTAAATAGCTGCCCACCAGGTCCGAGCATCATACGGTAAAATAAAGAACAGATTTTGTTCACAATATGAAACCATCCGTTTTCCTGCTGTACCCAACGAGTGCTATGAGGGTTGTGGCTGGACCCATCCTTCCAGGGTTTTTTATCTCATTTTGAAATCGGGAAGCCTACAGTCAGTCTACCATGATTTCTGCAGTGTGCCGCTTGGAAGAATTGAGCAGTCCAATGATTTATTGTTCTGAATGACTTTGTTCAGTAGATATCTGCAGAGGGGGAAATAAACCTTAGAAATTAAAAAAAAACCAAACAAACCCCAAAAACATTGTTTTAGGTCCTCAGGATTTCATAGTAAGACAGGCGTAAAGAAGACAGTAGGTCAAATCTCATCTCAGGCCTTGTCTCTGCTAGAAAAGTCAAGTGGGTTAATGAGGTTAATCCTTCAATTTACCACGGGATCAAAGCGTTCATGTGGGCTACTGGTACACGGTAATGCCCTGTCCCCTTTTACACTGTGTGTCCACATCCTTAAGAGCTGATCAAATTAAACTCGTGCAAATGCTGAAGGTAGGTGTGCCAGTAGCTTAAGCCGTTCTGGTTAATTTGTGTCAGTAAATTCCCAACTGAAATGAAATGGTTTTAAGCAAGGGTCACAGTGGTATAAGTGTGTCAGTAAGAGGGTTTTACCTGCTGTTGCGGTTCAGTGGTAGAAATCTTGCCCGCTATGCGGGCGACCCAGGTTTGATTCCTCAATGTGCATATAGCTATTCAGGAGCTCAATGTCTTGACCTCACTTGGCCTTTGGATTCCCTCAAACAGCTAAAGAGGGGGTGATGGATCTGGGCAGCCTCCATGCTCCTGCCTAGGTGTATGCATCAAATCTCCTGGTGACCTCTTACGCATGCGCCATGATCCAGAAGGATTGATGGTTCTCTACAATCGGGGGTTTTTGCTGATAACTATGATCCTGAGTAACTCTATCGGCTTCAGTGCCATTATTCCAGGTACTTAATAGCCATCAGAATTAAAAGCATTAGCAGGAAATAATTTCCAGCTCAACACTTTATTTAGTAAAGCATCGTTCACAAAACAGTTGGGAGGGCAAGTAACAGAGTTATATGGAAAAGCCAGAAAATGAAAGCGGAGAGAAAACATCTCATGGAGGTAGTTGCGTGGCTGAGTGACCCTGGCACTGGTTTGCTTAACTAGGTGTTATTCCAGTTCATATCTGCTCCTTATTCTGCTTCATATCTGCTCCCTTTAAAAAATGAAGTATTAATTGTACTTAGGAGCCCTGCAGAGCTGACTCGGGCAAGGGAGGTGGCACTGGATTCCAGTGTAAGTCTCGTATCTGCACCGGACTCTTTCTTATTGTTGCTGCTCCATGAATCAGTAAAACACAACCGGGCATTCAGATGCCAAAGTGAGGATGCAAGCCTGGCAGGTAGAAACATGGATTGTTTTTATTTTATTTTATTTTATTTTGTTGTGAAGTGAGTTAACATGACTTGAAATCGCTGAGTAACTGCAGACATGGCTGCCCTGCAGTCCCAACAGCTGCCGCTCATGGCAGCACGTCATCCAAGACACGACCTTCACTCTCTCTGCCTCGGTTGTGTAATGGAAGAGAAGTGTTATTGTCAGATGGCTGCTTTATCCTCCCATTCATTTTATCTTGAGAAATACAGACTGAATCGCCATGTGCCTGAATTGGGAAAGCCGTTATTCAGAAAGTGATGCTAGACTACTGAAATGAAAAACAACTTGCAGCCAACGTGAACTTTATGTTCTCCGGGGCTGTAGTGAAGAAGATGATGTACCCAAATTTAAGCACGTGAATATTTCTACTGACTACAACCTGGGTGCCTGTTGGCTAAAACAGGCCCATGTTCACACAACCCCTTGTTGGTTCCAGTAGGATTACTCATGTGCTTAAAGTCTGGCTTGCACCCATGCTCTTGCCACAGTCTGGGACTAAGACTAGTTCTCCACCCCGCCAGCATAGCTCTCATTTAAATGCAGTTGCTGCTTATATAATGTTAGTGTGCAACTATGACTTGTATACTATGTGCTCAAGGTGGGGAAAAAAAATCATTGCTTGACCTCTAGCACATGTAACCATGGGCTGGGTTGCTTTAAGGGTGTCTTGCTACCTAAGCAAACAGCAATATTTGGACAAGCACATGGTGCACAGGTTGAGCTAAGGCAGTGGTTTTCAACCTGTGGTTCATGGGCACCTGGGGGTCCACAGATTATGTCTAAGGGGTCCACAAAAGGTGACAGCGATCAATCAAAGGTGTGCGAATACTCACACTGACCATTCAAAGGTGGTCCGCACCGCCGTTCAAAATTTTTAGGGGTCTGCAAATGAAACAAGCTTGAAAGCCACTGAGCCTAGGGGCTTTCAGAAATTTGAGTTCAGTGGCTTGTGGGTCTGAGTCTCCCTTTCTAAAGGGACTTCTCAACAGTCGGGATGTCTCAGGCTCCACAGCCAGGAGCCCTTTTGGGAGCCCTGCGCAAAGCTTTGGTTTCAGGGCCCTACTGCGATGTTGCCCTGCTAGCTTGTAAATCCGTGGCAGGGCCCTGAAGCGCCCAAGTTACTTTGAACATGGGACTTAGGCTCCTTAGTCACTTCAGGGCTTTTGAAATGTTGCCCAAGGTTTAGGTGTGTGGCTTTTCCTCAGGGGACTATATCAGAGGCTCTTGAAAGGAAACGATCATTTTCTACCAGTCTTGTTAAAACACTGGGAGCAAACAGGAAACGGTTGCAGGTGCCGATTGTGCCATTTGCATGTACGTTGCGGCAGGGGGTGCAATGGCCAGGCTGTCACGTGCAAACGCAACCCCCGTGACAGCTGCATGTGAGCATTTCACAGGGCTGGCTGCACTCCACGGACCTCATCCTACCTGCCTTTCAGAGGGGCTGCACAAGGCCCCCAGCCCCTTTCTTTGAAAGCTGGCAGTGGATTTTCAAAACCCCAGCCCGCACAGCCTGTTTCTATAACTGCCAGTTTTCTGCCTAACTTCATCTGACAACTCAGAGTTGAAAAACAGTTCAGTGACTCAATTAACTTCCTTCCCCTGCATACAATTATGCCCACATGATGAAGTTGTTTTGGAGTTCAAAGCAACTCCATCTACTGTTTCTTCTCCCTGAAACCCCTCCTTCCCAGCTAGAACAGGGCAGGGCCAGCAAAGGCCTTCAGCTGCAAAAGGGGGGAGTGGGCTGGGAATTGAGAGTGTTGCAAAAGCATTTATCTTTGGCATCCAATTTTCCCCTGACTTTGAATGATCTCTTGAACAGCGACTGCCAGAGAATAAAAATAACAACTGTTGAAATGCATATTTTTAAGATCTGATCCGCTACACTTAAGCAATTCAGAAATCTCCAGGGGAGATGCATTCATCCCAAAAGCACCATTTAGGTGGTTGTGAGTGGTGGGAACCCACCTCGTTTCAGTGGGTTTAATCGCATGCTTAAACGCCTTGTTGAACCGGAGTCTGAGCAGACCGTGTTGAGGATGAATGGCAGGGCTGTGTTGGATGAGACCGGCGATGACAAGGGTGTATGCGGAAAGCATCCATAGCACTTACCTCATACTTATCCCTAGGCATGGCCACTAGTCTCTTGCATTATTAATGAGCCTAAGCATTAAATACAACAGAAATAATCGTTGTCATTCCGGGTGACAACAGAGAGATCAAATAAGCAGTGCCATAACAGCTGTTCAGCCTCGAGGCTGGTGGGAAGCCTGCTCTGGAGTATGGGTTTTGCAGGCTTCCTCCTCATTAGAACAAAACCAATTTAACTGTATTCATGACTTCATTGGGCTTGAACGATCTTTCTTAACGATTCTTATTCTTCTCTTTTGCAGGGAGCACTTGGCCTTCAAGGCCCAATGGGAGTCCCAGGTGTCAGAGGCTTTCAGGTCAGTCAACTAGCAATTAAGGTAGTTTAATACACATCCTGTTAACAAGAGGCTGGTGTTTTCCCTGAAAGCCTCTGGGAAGGATAATTGGGGGGTAGTGACAAATTAGGACATAAACAGATTTCATTTAATCAGGATCCAGTTGCACCCTCAGTAATACGAGACAATAGCAAAAGAACAAGAGCAGCCAATAAGCCTGTTGTGCTGCCTGTAGCAAGTGAAGCCACATTCATAGACATAGACATAGGCATTAGGCATTAGACATTAGGGCTGGAAGGGACCTTGGAAGATCATCATCTAACAAATAAAGAGGGAAGCTGCCTGACTACAGCTTATCCTTTACCTGAACAGTCCCAGCCCCACTGTCTTAAGTGTCCTTTCCCCTTTGTGACCCTGGGACCTTTTTTTACCCCTAAGGAAGTAGGATGCAACCACTGCCCAAAACTTCACTCAGACTGGGGGCACAGTCCAAACTTGCCCTGGCATTACTATGTCCTCCAGGGGCATGATGAGGTGTGCAACCTGGGCTGGAAGTCAACGTCGTACTGGCAAAGTGCCTGGGCTGGAATCAGCTTCTCTGGCAAAAGCCCCGTGTTGCTGGATTGAAGTTCGGTTGCTTCCTGAAGCCCAGGCTTGGGGTCCATTGCTTCTAACGACATGGCTTTGTCTAGTTTGGATAAGCAGCATCTGTAATGAATGGGCTGAGGACCTCCGCGATGCTTCCTGCAGGAGGTAGGGCCGTAGAGACAGTGCAGGGCAAGCAAGAATAATAAGCAGCTGGAAGAAGATGAGCTGTGCTGGGATCGGGGGCAGAGAGCAGGCTGATAGCCTTGCTTGGAAGAAGGGAGAAGAAAAAAGAGACTCAGCATTCGCGACTCTGCTCAGTAAAATGAACCAGGGCTGTTAAAAGCTGCGCGGGATCTCGTGACTGTGAGATGTCTGCCTTTTTTGTTCCCTCCAGGGACCCAAAGGTGCCAGCGGGGAACCCGGACTTCCTGGCCCGACTGGGATCCGTGGCGAGTCTGGTGAGAGGGTAAGGAAAGAAATCTCCCAAGGGGCCATGTATGTGCCGGGTTTGCATCTGAAGCACAGGCTGCAGTCCCAGCTTTGCCTTTGGGTGCATCGAAGTGAAGCCTGGATCCAGATCCTGGAATCTGTGACTTGTCTGAGCAAGGCTGGAGGAGCTCTGCTGAATGTCGTATCATACAAAATGTAGACAAATGAAAACTAAGGAGTGCAGGAGGTGCCACACACACCCCTGCCCCATCGCTGCAGAGGGGCAGGGCCAAGAATCGGTTCTTACGGCTGTTGCTGCGGGTGTTGAGATCAGTTGTTGGATGGCTCTGCTCCATGCCCGGCACTGAATGGACATAGATCGAAAAGGCCGGGCTTGTCCCAAGCAGTTTCTCATCTGTATCTACGAGGTGGATACAGACAGGCGGGGGGCAGTTATGCATAGCATATACCTGATTCACCAAGCCATTAAGTCGTCCCCATCCCAAGGCACTGCCCCTGTTACTGCCCCCCACCTTTTCACTGGTCTTCCCCAACCTTAGAAATCCATAGTTGCTTCCCCTAGGATGAGAGAACAAGGGACTTTCCTATTTGGCAAGTATTCTCCACTCTGGGTGCTGTGCCAGTCCTTACGGGGATGCTCGGGGTCTGTCGGCAGCATGCCCCTGCCTCTGCTGAGGTTAACGCAGAGACGCATAGATTTCCCTGCACTGCAAACGGTGCAGTAAACCCCTCTGGCTGCAGAGCGGGATTTCACCTTTTGCGGGTGTGGAGCCATTGCCCTCATACTGGACGACAGCACAGCGACACCGCCGGTGCAGCAGTCGCACCAGCTCACGTGCTTTGGCTGGCAGACAGCGGAGCACGAGCAGCTGGCTTGGCAGGGATGCCAGAAACTCTGAGAGCCTGATTTTCCACCTGGCCTCCTGCTTTGCACTTTGCAGCCTGGGTTTTATGCCTGTAAGTGATTGTCGCTGCTGCAGTGGGCAAGCCCAATCCTTAGAGGCTGAGCTCACTGACCTGCATGGATACGGGTCACTGGCCTACCTCCGTTTTACCCCCTGCAACTGCAGCTCACGGCAAGGAATTGGGGGCTCAGCAACCAGGCCCGAGTACCCCTGGGGTCCCAGGCATTGGGGATTCAGTGTGCTGTCTGGTCCTTTTGCCTGGGCTGCTGCAGGGCTGTTTCTTGCCTGGTGTTTTATGCTAAAATGAAGAGTGTTGCAGGGTGGGCAGTGTGTCTAGCATTGGGCTCTGATTGCTAGCCCCTCACCGTGAACAGTCCCGCACTAGGGCTGAGCCCTGCCCTGGCAGCACTGCATTGCAGAAAGCCTCTCAGACCGCGCCACTGGGGAGGGAGGTGCACTCCTCTCTCGTGCGGGTGTCTCAGAGGATTTGTGGTCCAGTGGTTAGAGCTTGGCTGGAGATCTTGGCTGGCATCCATGCTCTAGCACTGGGGGATCCTGAGCAAATTAGGGTCTCTGTGCCTTAGATTTTGACCCAGAAGATGGGGTAAAACAACAGAGCCCTGCTCGCAGGAGCAGTGTCAGGATAAAGACAGGGAAGCTGGCCAAGTGCTCAGATGCTACGAAGCAGGGACCTCGAGCGTGAGGACCCCGGACATGGCAGCAGTTCTCCAGTCATAGGGAGCCTTCCCATTGAGGCTTCACTTGCCTGCAAACCCAAACCGCAGCTGTAGGCTTGTGAGAGCCGGCTTCTGCAGGGAGGGTCCCGCAAGCCAGGCTTTCACTGTGTGTGTTTGGTTTACATAAAAATGCCCGACTGAAGGATTTAGAGCAGGAAAAAAGGGGTGGGAAACATGAGCCGGTGAGTGTTTCCACTGCTCCACCCAAGTCCCTTGAAGCCCAGCTCTGTTGAGACTGGAGGGCTCGTTTCAGAGCACTCTCCGGACCGGGCTGCAGCCAGGCGGACCGTGGCATCGATAGTCTTCTACACAGATTTCACTGACGTGCAGGACGCCTAGTGTGCAGGAGAGCTGCATTTTGACTGACTCGGTGATTGAGATGTTTGTTTAGGGGTTTTTTCCCTCCTTTTTGACATTTTTCTCATTATTTCCCCTCCTTCCCTTTAAAAAATGGAACCTTTCTGGGCTCTGGATGGCCAGAATTTAAGGAGAAATCCATTTGTTTGATGTCAAGGGCTTTCTTCCCATTTGGAAGAAGCCAGCATTGGCTGTTGAGGGGCTGCAGGAAACAGTGGCCGGGTGTTAAGTCCAGTCTCTGTGTAAACAGCCTCCCGGGTGTACCAGGGCTTGCACAATGGGCTTTCTGTGCACGGCCAGGAGGAGCCTTGGGTTAAGTCAGGTTACACAGCGCGCTTTTCAGTTGCAGACACTGTGCGTCTACGAGCTAGCACAGTGACGATGTTATAGAGCCAGCGTGTACTGCACGGCTGCAGACTGATGCCGCAAGGGAAAGGTATGCGCCGAGAGAAGGATGCCCCTTAAAACTAAATCCCCATATCAAGAAGCAAACAGAGAACAAGGTGCTGTCAAAAAGTGTAGCAAGTCCCTCGACTCCTGCTCCCATCAAATGAGGTAGGAGCTGTGTGGATCTACTTGCTTTTCCTTGGATCACCTGGGTTTTATCTTGGGGCAGGGGGTCCCAGCCGCCAGGACATCGGGTCAAGACATGGAAAGATTGTTAGCTACAAAACCTAAGGTTTCAAGATGGGAAAGTCCAGGGGAACTGAGAGCCCTCATCCCACTGTCATTTCTGGGCCAGTCCTAATTGTGTCTTGAAAAATCCCGGCTCCCCACATGCAACCAGTGGTTCCCAAATGTAAATGTTGATTGCTAGGTCAGAAAACCCCAGAGCATTAGCAGCCATGTCGGGCTGACTACAGGAGATTGGCCCAACGCTATGGCGCTAGACCATAGTTTCTCAACCTGTGGTACGTGTGCCCTTGGGGGTAAGCGAGACACAGGCAGGGGGTACGCGGGTACTCCAACGCTTTCTCTTTCTCACCCTCTTTTCCCCTTTTTCTCTCTTGCCCTCTTTTCCTATGGCAACTATGGCAAAAGATTTGGTGCACCATGCATTGCGTGGCACTTTAAATTCCCTGGTAATAATTTGTCGTGTTGTGCTTCGCACGGCACTGGGTTCAGCCCTCCTAGCTTTGGCCCGCATCACCTCTAGCCCAGGTACATACTCGAATTGTGCACCCCTGGTGTAAAAGGTGGCAGCCCGACCCACGCCACATCAAACATCTGTCATATGACAGCCTTATATACACAGCTCTTCTTCCAACATATGGCACACATTAGTCTGTAAATATTAAATCCTCTGGAAAATTGAGTTTTGGGGTACTTATTAAATTTTTCAGAAGTTAGGGGGTACTTGCTACTTAAAAGGTTGAGAAGCACTGCACTAGACTGCCCATGCAGCCAGGTATAACTAAATCCCTAATTTGCACATCGCCTTGCTGTAGTTCTGGTCATCGTTATGATTTCAGTTATATACTGAATTAACTCTCTATGTGCACAACTACTATGACTGCCATTAGGAAGGACCATAGTTTGGGGAGTGGAACATACTGCCCCTCTCTTTGTTGGTGCCCAAGGGTGAAATGAGGAGCCCTAGTCTCTATAACCTGAATTAAAAAGCCAAACTCTGTAGCCGGCAGCTCCAATATCCTTTATTGCAGAAGGCAATGTGTATGCAAGCACACTACTGAAAATCTGGCTCCCTGGGTCGTGTCTCCCTGACGGACTCGCACAGACCTCCTGGCTTATAGGATGGATATAGTTATATTGCACCAGTGTTTTGGCCAGCTGCAACTGCCACATCACTTTTGACTGACCCAAGGTGTGAATGAATTTTTCTGCATGGAAACTTATGCCTACCCCTGGGATTTAACAGCCACTGCCTTGCTATTTCACAGGCTTGCAGCTGCATGCCTCCAGAAATGCAAAGTAACATATTAGCAAGTGCATTATTCTTGTGTGGAAAATACAGAAGCTTCAGGGTAGTGTACCATGACCTATACGATGATGCTACAGTTATACCTGGGAGCCACGTGGTGTTTTTCTATTTGCATCGGTTAGGGTGAGTTCACAAAAATATTTACCATAAGAATTTCCTTTAGGATCGAATTCCTAATTATAACCCTGAAGGTGCACACGTACTAGTTCGATGTCCTCCGTCTACAGCAATGTATCTGCATGTTTGATTATTACAAGGTACTTTGAATTGGGGAAGAAAATGCCTTAACAGAGCCAGGCAAACATGAAAACTGCCAGTGAATATGGAGCTGGTTGCTCTCAGATGCTATTCTTGTCACTCCTGCTCCTACTGCCGGGAGTCGTTTTGTGATGAACCAAACGTTTCAGAATCCAAATGCATCAGGTCAATCATTTCTCTGAAGAAGCAGTCAGTCCTCAGGGGACAGTCTCCAGAGACTGGGCTATTTCTTATGCCATAAACTGTCGTGGGGCCCTGGGACTATCTAGTCTGAAGGAGCAGACTAGGCCTAAAGGAAGAATCCTGCCTTTGCTACGGCTGCATTTAAAAAGAAGGTTATAAATGCCTGGATTGCTTTCTGCATTTCCAGGATGTCTGGTCTGGTTTGCAGGGAAAATCATTTTAAGAGAAATTTGAGCTTTTAATAATCTGCAGCCCTTTCCTTCAGTGAAACGGCGTGCACTGACTCGGCGTCTGCGCTCTTCTCTCATGCTGTTTTCCTGGAACCATTTTGAGGTCCAGTTATGCAAAAATGACACATTTCCAACAGCTATCACAATTAATGCTCCTGCTCCAGGTGTGTCATTGCTGCATCCACCCAGCATGACAGACAAGACTGAGGTCCTCCAAACCTGAATTAGTTCTTGGCTCTGTCGAACGAATCAACAGTCACAGGCCAAGGGCTTGAAGTGTCTGGTTTTGTTTTCTGTGAGTCCCAAATAGGTGTGGTTGTTCATGAAATGCCTAAATTACACCTGGCTGCAAAACTGCAGCTCCTTGGTTCATCACCTAAAATCCGTGCATGTCTCTGGACATCCGGCCTCATCGGGTACCAGACCAAGTGTGTCCTCCTCACCCAGTCCCCAGGCTGTGTTTCTCTGTGGATGCCAAAGCCGGGAACAGCCAACCCGAAACCCTTATGAAAAATGATAGTTTGGCAAGGATCCTGTATCCTGAACATCAGCCTGCCCTAGCACATAACCCATTCTCCTACTTTATATTATGATGACGATGATGAAAAATATGAGGATATTTTACCTGCCCCTTGGAGAAGACTTCCTTGCCTTGAGGTGAGTGAGGAAGTTGAAATTTGTAAGCCTGATGTGAATTGAAATAAATGCACTCATGTTAGCTATGTTCAGGGAACCGAGCAGGACAGCAGAAAACAACCATCTCATGTGGATTAGGCCAGCACCGTACCTGGACTTCTGGTGGCCCCAGGTGAACTTTTAGTATTGGGCCCCCCTTCACTAGAGATAATGATAATAATAATGGGACAACAGAAGAAATGTTGTGGGCCCCCTTTCTGTCTGGTGCCCAGTTCCCCTGTGCCTGTGTCCAGCCTTGGATTAGGCCATGTGGTGACCGCAATGAAAAAATGGAGGGGAGCATCTGACCCCCCTTCCTGGAGGTTATATTTTACGTTGGCTGGATGGAGCAACTCTGGGGGAGTTGGCTTGGGGCCTTCTTGCGATTTAGTTGTAGCCTAGCTGTTCAGCAAGAAATGCAAACCCTGCTCATTATGGGTCTGGCCATCGAGCAAACCGAACACTAACATCACTTGTTCCTTCTAAGTAGCACGAGGTCCGATTCCTGTCCAGCCTCCCTCCTCTCTGCTGGCAACGGCAGACGTAGTTCCTGACCTCTTGCTGCGCAGTGAGCGAGCACCTGGCTGCGCTAAACGGTTTATAACGGCGCCGCGTTCATCCACCCTCTCTTGCTTTGTTCCCAGGGTGCTACAGGAGTTTCTGGCCCCAAAGGGAACCAGGTGAGTCAAGACTTTGAATTGGACTTTTTTTCTGGTTGCTTTCACACTGAAGTCAGGTTGCAGCTCTCCTGTCTAGCTTGATCGCAGCATCGCCAGCTAAAATTTAGCAAGCTAGGCAGTCGATGCAGACGATGATTTTTTTTTTTCCTTCCAATTTATTTTCTGTGCGCGTTGTATTTTTTTTTAAAGAAATGCGGAGATGTTCTATGTAAAATGTGATGCCCTTGATACTTGTCTTCCAATCATCATACCTAGCAACATCGAACGCACTCAAGACCAAATCCCCTTTGGTGAACGTATGCAAGTAGATGTGTTAACAGGTAGGATTTGAAGACTAACAGACAAGGAGCACTTAGTCTTTAGTAAATTTTTGCTGCTTAACTTCTGTATTTGGTTTAATTCAATGGATGATCTGCCGAGCCAACTGGTGGCAAGTATACAACGATGATGTACAGTGGTGGAGCCCTTACCTCTGCAGGAAGCAGCATGCTGTATACCCAACAAGCGTCTATATGGTTTCAAATCACAGTTCCCACTTCTAGCCACCTCCTTGTTACTTTTGGAAAGCAGGCGTGCTCTAAGCTCAACAGGTTCTGGGAAATGTAAATCTTAACTGCATGTCTAAGCCTTTATAGGCAACATAAGGCTGCTTATTACCCGCAGGAAATGCGTGCTGCTGTGAGCAGTGTCTGGAAGGTGTACATTATCCTGCACGCGTGGGCAAGCAGCTCGAACGGCGCTGCGCCCTTATGTCGTCTCTCGCTATCTATGAATTACAAGCTCCCTCTGTCGGTTCAGTGGGAAACAGGCTATCCTAATGGCTCAGCATCGCTGTACAGAGCCAGTCACCGAGCAACTCTCGGGAGGCCTGTGCCCTCTTAATGAGCTCGACTCTGAAATCAAATGGCTGCATAATAATTAGCCACCAGGTTTCCCATATTTTGGTACTCGCCCTAGGGATAGGCCCAGAGCTCTTGCCCATGGAGGTGTCGGTTTTAGTAAAGTTTAGGATTTGTAGGTTTAGCTTAAAGGCTTGTGCGAAGTGCCCTCAAGGACTTTGTTTCAGAGGCCAACCTGGGGCAGATCCTCCTTTGGAGAAGGAGGTTATTTTTTCCCAACTAACAGACTTGACAGGGAATCATCTACGTGGGTTGCAGAGATATCTGCTGCCATTGCCTCCAAGCTGGTCTGCAGTAGTTTGCAGGGACCTTGAACAGGGGAAGCTCTTAGTAAAGTTTTGCCACAGCTTTGGTGTTGCGAAGCACACTTGGTGATGTACAACAGCTGTTTTCTAAGCAAAAAATCCTCCCACTGTTGTTGTGACCCTGAAAGGCTCTGGATGCTCTTGACTCCCACCGGGAGTTGGGGGTATTCAGGATGCACAGGTCTGTCTGGGTGCCCAGGAAGTAAACTCCCCCTGGAAAGTAAAGCATGTGATGGTGAATCACTGTATTATGCACCCACTGGCAAGGTTCCTGGTGTACTAACAATGTCGATTCCTTCCCAGGGCTTTGCAGGAGCGGATGGCCTGCCCGGTGACAAAGGAGAACTGGTAGGCATCATTTAAATCCAAGGGAACCAAGTCACCAAAGAGCTGGACCCAGAGGTGCAGGAAGCCAGCTGCATGCACTACTCCCATTAGCTTTTTCCTCAGTGCCCCTTAGCGTGTCAGGTTTAGCACCTCTGAAGGGGCCAGCTTCATGCCTGTAGACTGAGTCCAGCTGTAATATGTGAGAATACAAGAAAAATCGCTCTAGTTTTCCCAGCAAGGCTAAAGGGAGCCATCCTTTGCAAGTGCTGTCTACCCCAGCACCCCTGTGCCTGCACTCATAGGAGCTATGCCCCTGCTTTGGCACCAAGGGAGATGGCATCCCTGAGTAGGTAAGCCAGCACTGCTCTAAAGGCCAGGGTGCTCCCCATAGCAGAGCAGGCTTGTGTGACTTAAAAGGACACGTAACAGAGTGAGCCTTTCTCTTCTCCGGGTCCTTTGGCTTCTTTGGGCTGCGCCCCTGCTCGAAGAAGTATTGTGTGCATTGCTGGAGCACCCTAAGGTATCACTCAGAAACCCCATGCAGAAGTAAGTGCTGCTCCCAGGAGCTTCGTTAGGTCGATTGATCTGTCCATCGATATCTGTCTTTGTTCCTGTTGCATGTTCTTTCAAATATCCCCATTTTCCTCCTATTCTTCATAGGGTCCTTTTGGTCCCCCAGGGCAAAAAGGAGAGGTACGTAGCAGCTGGTGCAGGCTCTGAGCCACAAATGTTAATGCAATAAGTGTGTTTATCCCAGTGGCTTCTGGCTATTTGGGGTTATACAGTACCACGGGGGGTGGTTTCCTTTTCGGTATTATACTGTACCATGGGTGGTGATTGCCTCTTTGGGTTATACAGTCCCATGGGTGGTTTATTCTTTTATTCGGGACTCTGAGTCTTTAATATATAATTGAGCCTTTCATATATAATATATTTTGAGTTCCATGGTTTCATGCACATGTTGAGGCCAGTCCCTAAGGGGCTACTTCTGCTCTGTGCATAAATCCCATGGTGGAGTATAGCAAGGCAGGCTGAGTCACTTTGCACCCTGCACCCCATCCACAAGGCCCTCTGCACATGCTTAGCTTTAAGCACAAGTAGTCCAGTTGAGAACTGTTTTAAAAAAACCCAGTGTCACATATTAAGTTGGGGAGGCAAAAAGTAGTTAATCAAAATTCTCAGGAAGGAAACTTCCTGCTTCCCAGCCCTCCTTGATGGGAGGGAAATGTGGCCCTAGGAAGAATAAGATGAGCAGCAACCTCTTTAATTGCCATCACAGTGATGCACCAGGAAAGGCTAGAACATTTAGGCCTCTGTGCTTGAAGTCTAAGTCCCTGTCCACACCGAAGTGGGAAGTAAGTTGGCATGAACCCTAGGAGCTCTGACGTGGTTTTGTGGAGCTGCGTTGTTCAGAGAACCACCTTATCCACGCTACCCCTGTGTGCACTGGTTGCGTCCTGGGAATGGTTTACACTGCTGTTGCTGCTTGCATTGCTTCCACTGCAACCTGGGCACGATCTGTAAAACGTCTGTCACAGTCAGGATCTACATGCACACCGGCAGGGACTGCAGAAGGACGCATGCAGTCAGGACAGCTGCTCTAGCAGCAACAGGGAGAATGCAGTAGCAGGCAGGAAGGCTTAGTAGCAAAGTACCAGGGGGGAGTAACACTATGCCCAGCCTCCTCTTTTATACCTGCTTTTTTTCCCCACCCTTTAGGCAGGCGAAAGAGGGGAGCTGGGTCCTAAAGGTATTCAAGGACCCAATGGGACTGCTGGCGTGCCAGGGATCCCAGGCCATCCAGGACCTATAGGCCACCAGGGAGAGCAAGGTGTCCCTGGCATCATAGGAAAACACGGCCCTCCCGTGAGTACTGCTGTTCTCCGAGCGCGGACCGGCGTCGGGTGGGAATGGCTGGGTCACCGGCAGCAGCAGAGTCCTGCATTTCCAACCCAGGGAGGTTCTGCTTAGAATATGCCTGCAAAGCAGGTTTTTGTCCCCTTGTCCACAGCTGGCCATGCCTTGTAGTACTGAAAGTGTCCGTACTCATGCTAGTTGCTATGAAGCAAGTCAAGCTAATGGGCCAAGAAGAGAAGTCCCCCTAGTCACAACCCCTAAAAAGGAAATCCTCAGTGAAAGAAATGGATGAAAGTGCCAGGTTTAGGAAGAAATGCCATGTTTTTTTCCCATCTGGGTAGCTTATTCAAATGTAGTGTAAGCTATTGGGGACATCAGACCGGAAGGGTGCATGGAGTCTATGGGCAATGGGGGGTGAAGTTACTGTCAGAAACCATGTGAAAATATAGCTTGTTCTCTCAGTACATTCCCAGTGGGCAGGGTCTACATCACCAGATTGATCCCTGCTAAGTGGCTCCATCAGAAGGGCCAAGGAAGGACGGGTGCAGGGGGGTTGAACTATCCCTAGAGGAGGTTGCAGCTGAGCATGGGGCAAGCATGCATTGTCACTACGCAGGTTGCATGTCTTTTGTGAACAGGGATAGGCCGTCTCCTTCTCAGGTGCAGAAAATACAGAAATAAATGAACATTGCAAATGTAAAAGATAAGAAAGAAAACAGGAGACCGGTCTGTCTCCCACAAGGATAACACAGTGTTGTTTAACTCGCAGTTGGTGAGTGTCCTCCGTGGTGTTGTAGTGCGTTAGTGGTCTCCTCTGATCAGCAAAGGTGGCTCACTGGATTTTAACATGTAGACACCATCAACCAAGTTTAAAGCTGTCTTTAGCTGGGACTTAATTTGCAGGCATCAACAACTGCCCAGAATAATTTAACATCATCAAGCAAGCTTCTAACTTTGCATTTGCGTTAATCGCATGTGTGCGTACAAACATGCATCGGTAGCCGTGCACCTATCGACTTGGCAAGACCAGTTGGTTTGTTTGTACAAGAACACAGTTTGCAAGGATAGAAGGAAAAGTAGCTTCCCAGGACTTGCCTCTTTGGGGATTAGTCCATTCTGGGGATGACACATCAGTGGCTGATGTACCATACTGAGCTACGTCAGTATGATGATACATCTGGTTTCTTTGGAATGAGATGAGATAAGTGATAGTGCTAGGAAAGTGAGTTAATACAAGTCAAGTCAGTACCTGGAAAAAGCAAATTGACTCCTGGTTGGATTAAATGATTTTATTACTCAAATTAATCGGGGGGGGAAGTTGTTTGTTTTTCAAAGATCAAGTTTCCCATTCCTGTCAAGGTCAAAAACCCACAACTTAAATATATGCCCTGAAATATTAATGCTACCCTGATAGCTTGTGGCGAGAGAAACAATTCTTTCTTCTCCATAAAAGCTCCTCTGTTTTATGCCGGTGCTCACTTGGACATGTGTTTTGAGCCCTGAGACAAGTAGCATAATGATTATCAATAACATGATTTGTGTGTAAGACAGGATTATTTCGTTAACTCCAGGGAAAAGAAGCCAGCGAGCAACATATAAGAGAGCTCTGTTCGGAAATGATAAGCGGTGAGTGCCACCGGGAGGTGGCTGAACTTTAGTTACTCCATCAAAGCTTGAGGGTGCTTTATAGTTAGCGAGCAGTTGTTGCTACTTATTTCAGTGGCGATTGCTCTAATCTGAGCTGTGCAGATTCCACTGCCCGGGGATCTGTGTTAGTGGTCGTGCAGCATCGCGTGGCGCGCTTACCTTCATTTGCTCACGTGGCCCTACAGCCCTGTTCTCTGATGCCAAGCCCCGTGGGATTTGAGTCTCGATAGCACAACAACATATTGCTCCACATAAGCTGGTTTCATGTCTCTTCCCAATGTTTTTGCACAGTACAGCTGGGCCGTAATTCACTGTGGTGACAGCTAACACCAGTGACTCTGTTTCAATGACTTTACTATCAATTTCCATTCAACTTGGTTCCCGCATTATTGAGAGTGTTTTATTATAACAGAAACAATTGGTGGGTGTTACTGGGACAGATTCCAGCCTCAGCTAGGCACGTGTAGCTCCTGTTGGAGCAGGCCGGCATTGTGTGCATGCACCTCTGAGAGCCGTAGTTCTGCCCGTGCCGTGCAATCAGGGTTTTTGCACTGGGGGAAACTCAAAGCCTGCACTTTCTCCTTTTATGAGCTGCACTTGCTCCCACGTATCACACAGCTGAAAGGCTGCAGTCTCCAGGCATCACACCAAGCAAGAGTTAACCTAGTTTTCATTCTGTTATCACTCTTCTCTTCCAGAACAAATCGCACAGTTAGCTGCTAACCTGAGAAAGCCTTTGGCTCCTGGGATGATGGGTCGGCCTGGCCCTGCCGGTCCCCCAGGTCCTCCTGGGTCAACAGGAAATGTTGGTCATCCTGGTGCTCGTGGTCCGCCCGGATTTAGAGGGCCAACGGGCGAACTCGGGGATCCTGGACCAAGGGGTAAGATGCAGCACCCAATCTTGTGCCCACCAAGGAAATGGCAAGCCTCCTCCTAGCTTCACTGTTGCAAAAGCCGGTCCTCAGAGGGGAAGAACAGGAGGCCTGAGCAGGTGCCAGAGCTGTAGAAAGTAGGCGTGTGGTTTAGGAAGCAAAGTGAATCCTCATCACTGCGACATGTCAGGGAATGAGGCATAGGGCTTGACCTTGGGGACCGCAGCATCTACAGGTTGTATCCAGTCTTTCTCCCTCTCTCCCTACCCCGCTTCCCCTGCCGCCGTGTGTGCCTACAAGACCATCCTACTGTTGCCTGAACCACTGAGAAAACAGATGGTCCCCTATCGCTCCTTGCAGGAGAGGATGAAGAGCTGCTTCTGATTCTGTGCTACAGCTTTGCCTTGCCTTGCGCCACTAGCATGACACTCACTGAGATGCAAATGCCAGTGCTAGTCTGGAGCATTTTACTCCACATTGTCTGTTCAAATGACTTGCACCCATCTCTAGGCTCCAGGTAGATTTCCTGCACTGCACATAGAGACTGCAAACCCTGCAGACCAGAGGTGTTGGCACTGACCTGCTGTGTCCGGTGGCAGATGCAGAGCCGTTCTTCCTACATGTATTTGTCATGAGCCATCAAGCCTCTTTCTCTCTCTCGAACAATCAGAACGAAGAGTATGAGTTAGGACAAAGTGTGGGAAAACAGATGCTGGTGAAGTGTCTTGTTTCTCAAGCCTACTCGGGGTCTGATTCTCCAGCTTTCGTATCAGCAAATGTGCAAAGCTTGGAGTTTTGTTGCTACCGATCTGTGTCTGACAGTTAATAGGAGTAACTTGGCTAATGGGTTGCAACAGCTGAAAGCAAATCCAGCCTTTGAGGCTTTTCAGGCTCCTGCTTGTCCTGGCAGGTGCTCTAGGAGAAGCATGAAACGCCAGGGGGCAGCACGCTGAAGCATTTGGTCCTGCAAAAATGTAATTTTCCCTTTTCTGTCCCTGCCCGTTGGAAGCGTGCTGGGACAGCGGGTGATACGTTTGGCGCGCATGCAGATCTGACAGTTATCTCTTTGAATATGCCATATATACACATTGAGATGTTTGATTACCAGCAGATTTAGGACTTTTAAGTTGCTTTTTAAAGGTATTTAGCCAGTTAAAGTTATGATTGGGCACTATCGCCCGTGGGACTGTCCCAAAGCACCTAACTTGTATTTAAGTCAATGGACCTTTTTTTTTTTTGTTGAAGTTGCAGGTGTCTTTGAAAGCCTGCCTTTTATACAGAGCATTTAAGAACTTTGTTTGGCTGGTAATGGTGCCAGTAGTGTGAACACAGGAGATGGAGATGCAGATAGTTGTAAAAAAGTGTGTGTGGGGGGCTAGGCATCTCATGCAGTGAAGGAAATGCTTGCACACAAGCTCTAAATCTGGTAATAGGGTCCAGGGTATGAGGGGAAACGGGACTGAAATCAGCAGCGTCTGAATTAAATGAAAATGTGCATCCCTACAGGTGACCCTGGTGAAAGGGGAGACAAAGGAGCTACTGGCCAAGGCATCGATGGGCCTGATGGAGATCAAGGACTTCAAGGTAAGTTGATGCAACATTTAACAAAACTGTTAAATACCCAGATAATGACAGTACTGACTTAGAAAGTCCCAGCCTACTACACTGTTAATCAAGGAGGCAGCAATTGCTCTGGGTCAAAATTAAGGCTATAGGGGGACCGTGTAGTGTGTGGTGTATCTGGATTTCTTTCTCCCCACTACTATGCATCTCCCTCCCTTGAGTGATTGCTGCATAATCCCGGTGGACCCCAGCCAGCGCGGCCTGCTGGAGTGGTCCTTGGCCCTCCCATGCCTCTCTCCCGTTCCTCAGTGTTTTAGGGATGTGGCTCACCAGCTATCTCAGTTCCTTCCAAGCCCTGGCTGAGAATGAGTTTAGACGTTAGCTCATCCAACTAATGCTTTATTGGTCTTAGCTGGGGAGTCTCTGGTTCAAGCTACTACTGGGATCCCAGCTGTGCTGGGCAGATTGCAGGGCACTCTTCCTTCCCCTTGCCTCTAGGGACAGTGAATGTTGCTGGAGTTCAGTGCGGGGTGTTCCCTGCCCCGCTCCCTGGTTAGCAAGCTGTAACCTCCACTCCTGTTCCTGCTGTCATTTGTTCTCCCAAAAAGCAGTAGTTGTCACCCTCCCTCTGACCATGGGGGGTGGGGGTGGTAGTTCCCAGTGGGCCTGCATCCACGGTTTAGGCATAACTATTTGTACCAGCACTGGATACAGCCAGGAACGTAACTACACGTCGTAAACCATCATTATCAGTTCCGGCGTCCTCACCAAGCCTAACTCCCGAGGAGCTACACTGAAAGGATCCCAAGTTGTGCAAGTGATGTCCAAACAGGAGAATCAAAGGCAGATTTCCCTGTTGCTTCTAAGATGTGTGACGATTATGCAGTTTTTAGATGCCTAGCTCACGCAGTGGCACTCTGCTTTGCCTCACGTGATGGCCTGACACCAACATACGTGGCTAAATGCATGCACGTGAGACAGTTACAGTTTCAGCCGGTGCAGCTGAGGATGCTGCGTGCTCAGATGCAATTGCGGACTACCCAGAAGACTTTAATATCTGTTCATGCTGCTGTGGGCGTATAGGCATGCAGCATAAACTCCAAGAAGTGTGGCTGAAATTATAAATGAAAAGCCCAGTGGGTATAACTAAATTATAACCAAAAAGCCCCTCTAGCTCAGTTGGCAGTACACCTACCCAGGACAGGAGAGCCTTGATGACCCATGTTCCTAGTGAGCTGTAGCACAGATACAGCATATAAGCTCCCATCTCCCAGTTTTAATTTTGCCTCTAAATAAAAGGCAGTGTTTCATGCTAAATCTGTTTTTCTTTCTCTCCTTTAAGGACCACCCGGTGTTTCAGGAATCAGTAAAGATGGTCGGGATGGTGCTCAAGGAGACCCCGGTCTCCCAGGGGATCCTGGAGTGCCTGGTGCAATTGGGGCTCAAGGGACTCCAGGAATATGTGATACGTCAGCCTGCATGGGAGCTGTTGGAGCGTCGACTTCCAAAAAGTCATAAACCAGCATTGAAAGAAGTGGAGAAGTGACTGAATATTTAAGTAAACAGTGCATTGTATGAAGCCAGGGAGGAGCCTCCTAGTGATAAATGGACAGAGGTTCCTTCTAGTAAAATGAATAAAGTGGAGACTTTGCTACAGTATTTCAGTTCTGTGAAAAAAAAGAAAGCATCACGTGAAAATCTTTACTAGGAAGGTATTAAAGAAGTATTTCCCCCAGTTATTATCTAGAATGTTTATGGCAAAACCACCTCACCTTTCCTGTCGCCCTTTGTTGGACAGACCTGCAGGAGAAAGCACTGTTCCTTTTACCATCATCTCCCTCATTGTACTAAGGCTTGTGGCAATTTTGAGTGAAGGCTTGAGCCAGTGCTCATTGCTTTTGGTGGTGCTGCTCCCATTGACTTCAGTAGTGCAGGGTACAGCAATAACACCCCGATTCTCAAAGATACTTGGGTACCTACCTCCTACTGAGATCTATAGGAGACTGAGAGCCTGAGTACCTTGGAAGACTTGGGTCTAAGCGAAGATCATTGCCCATGTATATCCATCCATTGTCCACCGTGACATCAGACCATACCTCAATCATTTGCCATGGCTAGTAAATATTAAACTTCTTGCAGTCTACGCCTGCAAGGGGTGTAATGTATATATTATAATTTACAAGGGAGATTTTCTGTATATTTCCATGTTATAATAAAGGATATTCAGTAACAGCATTTTCACAACCTCTACTTCAGCGATTTGCACAGCATTTGCGAAAGAAATCCCAAGAGAAAAAAAGGATGCTTTTCTAAAGGCAAGCCAAAATTACTGTATGAACTGTTGTAAAAATAAAAGGATTTTTTTTAACCTTTTTTTTTGGTGATGTTGTAACTATCATTATATATATACACACACATATACTGAACCCTGTTCTACTTAACTGCATCTTCCCCTCTAGAATTATTTGGAAATAAATTGCTGCAAAATTATAAGTATCCGTGATTTACAACAGTATTTATTTTGGGGTGACTTTTGTGTACTATAAACCTGTTAGCATCATCCACTTTCAGGGCACAAATGATATTGATTTCTGTCCTACATGTTGCAGCTTATTAACAAGTAGCACCATTACTAGTCTTTAATATGAAAACATTTTGTGCATTTAAATCATTCACTGTTTACAATATACCACTTTTGGACTAAAGCAACAACACAAGAAATTGCTGGACAGGTTGTGCAAAACTATTTAAAACAGTGCCATATTTAAATAACAATGCAAATAGCATTGCATGGCATTTTAATTCTATGGGATATACATTTTTATATGCTTGGCAATCTGATCTCCAGTACATACAATAGCATTTGCAAGTTATGTAATTATTGTGCAATCAAAAATAATTTAATTTTCTCACTGTTCCAATAACAAAATGAGCATTATAATGGCATCTTTATAATTTAATAGGAATGGTCCTTCATGACTGAATACATGCAATAAGAAAATTGATGTTCCATAACCATTCTAACTATATCATGTTAAAAAAAAAAATCTAATGGATTTTTTTTGATAGCTAATGGGGAAAATATTTAGTAGCTGTCATGACATTTTCTTGTTGCCTGCAGTCCCACACCTCTCTAAGAGGGCACTGATAAATAAATATTGTTGGTATCTTTCCATTTTGAATAAAGGGTATTTTCTTTAATGTTCTATTTATGTATTTTTACAAACTGTATTTTTCCAGTCACTCTTGAACACTATCAATTCAAATTAGCCACAGGAGATGAAGTCCGGCATGTGAACACAGAAAAAAATATGCAAAGTTATTAGGTATCCATCTTTCCCACAAAATGCTAGGAACTGATACTATTTCTTTTCCACAGTTGTACTGTTCTGCATATTTTCCTGCATTGAACATGTTACTAGTGAGTCGGGTCTTGTTAGTTTTAGTCTTCTGCCTGTTTTACCACAGAACACAGTCTCAAATTCCTAGAATCAAAAACAGAAAGGAATTACTATCACGTTTAATAAAAAAAAGTACAAAAAATGTTATTACAATACTACTGGGCAAACGCTGGAATCGGCGTATACCCGAAAGGTCTTTGGGAAACTTGTTTCTAATTTCCTACTTTGCCACAGACATCTTAGACTTAGACATCCAATGGTATCTAGACACCTGACTCCCACTTGACTCTCCAAAAGGAGTCAAGACACACAAATACTGCTGAGGATCCAGAACTCGGCCTCCCCCTGCCTCAGTCTTTTCATCTGCAATCATGCAGGTAATATTCTGCAGGGGCAGCAGGACTGTGATGATAACGGTGTGGCAGGTGCACCTTACACAGGCTGAGTACAAGGATGTCTTGTAGGGAACAGGACCACTCTACCAAGCGGCTGAACTGAGCTGCGGTTCCCAAGAGGCTGCTAGTACCAGAGGCCACAGCTTTTTACCACCTCAACAAGAGCCTTTTTATTAGAGAAGTCTTTGCAGCGGCCCCAAACCTTCTGCATATTAGTACACGTGTTCCTAGTGCCTGGTGAATCAGTTCATAGAATCGCAGAAGAGTAGGGCTGGGAGGGACCTCTGGGTCTGGGACAGACATCGCATAAACTGGCTGCATAGATTTCATAGACATTAGGGCAGGGAGGGACCTCAAAAGATCATTGAGTCATCTGCCCAAAGGGTAGGATGTCAGCTAGGGTCAAAGGATCCCAGCAAGATAAGCGTCCAAATGTTTCTTAAGCATCCAGAGTAGGAGCGCGCACCACCTCCGAAGGAAGTCTATTCCAGGCCTTGGGGACTCAGACAGTCAACAAGATTTTCCTTATATCCAGCCTAAAATGGTCTTGGAGGAGTTTGTGACTGTTGGACCTTGTCGTCCCTTGGGGTGCTCTGGTGAACAGGCGTTCCCCCAAATCAGTTCAGTCTGATACTACATTCAACCAGGTTTTTCTCAAACCAGTTTCAGCCATTTTCAAACTGGTTTATGTGCACTGAACATCTGTTCTGTTACAGGTTTAACCAGTTTCTGATCACTTAAACCGGTTTGTGTGTGATCTGGAGGTTATCTAGTCCAGAGGCAGGATCAACCCCATCTAAATCGTCTCTCCTAAACCTTGTCTAACCTACTATTAAAATTACACAGTTGATTCTGGCACACAGCCTAGGACCCTCACCTTTCACAAGTAAAGCAAAGGGATAACGGTGGACAATGTCCTGCTGCTGCAAGGGTTAAAATACACGTAAGGGATCCAAGAATAAGGCCCATCTCCTCCTGCTACCTTACCTGCATGGTCTCCTTGCTCCAGCCCCCTGCTACAGGGGAAGGTACATGAGCGAATGCAGATAAAGAAAAACTGGGATGGCCTAATTGCCCGAGTGTGGCTGCCTTCCTCCTGCTTGTGCCCAGTCCCTTCCCCTCCCTCCCCAATGCCCAACAGCCTAGGTGCACGGTCAATTTGTGCTGTTCCAAAGGTGCGGCGTTTTGGTGGGGGTAGCAAAGTTACACTACAACAGGAGTGGGCTCATGTTCCTGAGGCTGAGCATACACTGCTCACCACTAAGGGGGCCTCCGAGCAGCTATCCCAGCATGCTTTGGCTCCGTGAATCCCCCTGGGGTTGGCTGAGTTATGAGACCAGCACAGAGAAAGCACCAACTGCCCATCTGGCTTGAACGTATCTGCTCATATGTTGGGACATTGAAAATACATCTGGAGTGGCATAAACTGCAAATGTGCCAAGCCCACAAGCCAAACGTTGTTTGGTCTGAATGGTTCAATGGAGCACACAGCAGGAGCTCAAGTCAGGAAAACTTTTTCATAATGCCTATTCAAACTGAATCGGAAAAAGGTAAATTAAATGGTATTTCTTTGGAGTGGCAAAGTCAAGTCCAGGAGAAATGTTTCATGCACGTTTAGTGATATCGTTATAGATTTTTTAAAGTAAAATGTTTTTAACAACCCCACTAGAAAAACTAAAATTGGATTGTGGGATACAGACCTTTTTCAGAGAATCCCCATGCCTTTCCTGAATATATTTCAGAAATGCTGTTGTCCACTGTAAAGTCGTTGCCTTATCAGTATCAGCAGTGCAGAAGGGAACGAGAAGATTCAATTCGTCACAGCAAATCCGGATTCTTCGCCTAGAGCCACATTCAAAATAATAAATTTAGCAAATTATTCAAATAGCTTATACAGATCCTACACAGTGGTCTTCTTAAGCCACAAACTTCTCCCTTAGGTAGGGCTTTACACACTTTCTTTCAAAGAACTTGGCCCCTCTTAATTTAAACCACAACCAAGGATGACAGTGGTTCCTTAGTATGCACACCATCTTAGGGCATTTTTATAAGCGCTGCGGGGGTAGGGGGGCTCCGAGCGTTGCTCTAATTAAAGTGCCACAGCACCTGGTCTATCAGCAGCCCTGTGCATCAAAAGGGCAGCAAGGGTGCTTTAACAAAAGCTCATCAAATGAGCTTTAAAGTGCCCCCACGACCATCTTGAAGCACAGGGATGCAAATTAATCGAGTCTGCTACAACATGCTGTAATTACAGCGCCTTGTAGCAGCCTCCTGGCATGTCTACAAGCACCCTTAGTGCTTAGAGAGCTTCCCCAGAAAGCATGAAATTGCACTTCAATTCTTTCCTCTGCCTGCAGGGGCTTAAACCCATGTCCCACAAGAACACCCCCACGTCCTCCCCAGCTACCAACCTAAAAGCTGGATCAGGGCACTTTCCATTCTGAAAGTGGCTGAAGTCTCCCAGTGCAACCCAGAGCATCGTAAAAGGATCGTGTCAGCTGAAGTGGTCCTCCTTAGGCCACTCGGTTAACACAAGGATCGGTAGAGCACGTCATACCCTTGGTAGGCCCGAGAACGATGCAGAGAAGATGGAATAGAGTCAACAAAGCCAGCTTTATTGGCTGACCATTATGCTAGCTTTCCTTACAGGCCAACTTTCCAAAAACAGAGCAAAATGGAGCTTGGAGTCAGAATCTGATTAATTATCATCTTAGGATATTTCTAAATCCAGTTCAACCATAATGATACAAGTCTTTTGCAATTTTCATCAATCAGCTGCGAAGAGCCAGTTAACTGGTTTATGGGAAGACAGATACATATTTTTAAATTACTGACATGAGATGTAGATCATGATTATACACCTTCTGTTAGCTACAGATTTTAGTTATACTCGATTGTTATAAAACGGCTATCCTCTGAAAGATTTTATTAAACATTTTGGATTGTCTCACAAATGTATTACAATCAACAATATAAAAAGACTTTGAAAACATCCTTTACTTGCTTCCAAGAGAATGCCACTTATTTCACCCAGGGAACATTATTTGCTCCAGATGACAAATGAAGCAAAACATCTCCAACTACTCTGTTATTATAAAATAAGTCTTTTAAGAATACTGAACTTCATTCACGCTTCCAAAATATTTGGTATTGCAGCTCTGCACTTAACACAAGAAGTTACCTTCTGTCTCTTTCCATGCGGTTATGTCTCTCCCGTCGCTGAGAGATTCCTCCCTGCGTTCCATTTTGGGCCTGAACACTTGAATTTGACTGTGCTGCCTGCCAACTACCCTGAGCAGATGTAGTATTTTGGCTATCGCACATATTCTGAATTTCACCAAGGGGTTTGCGGTCTGCATTTGTGTCCAACTGGCGTAGCCGACTGCGACTTCTTTTATTTATTGCTTGTTTGCATAAAGCTTCTTCTTTGCAAAACAAGGAGGGAAAAGCAAAACTTTATTTCTGATTCTCCCACTCTATCATCCTTTCATACGCACCGAATTTAGCTGCAACCTTATTTTTCACATTTGATTCTGAAGGACTAAGTGAGACTACTATCAGAAAATGAGGCCTCAGTGATTGTAACTTATTCTCGGTTAGTTTATATGGACAACGACACTGATAATGTTACTGAATTGCTATCTATATACATTTATTAGAAAAAGGAGAGCATTTACATTTCCTATTTTCAAAATGCAAAATGCCTGCTGAACTCCAAGTGTGAATGAATGAGGTAACTAGCATTTCCAACTTCATATTCAAAAGGTAAAATGGGATGTCCTGCAGGTCTCTATACATCGCTGGAGGTCAGAAACAGAGAGACAGAGACAGAGGCCCAGAGCTAACAAACTACCATGTTTCTGTAACAGCCTAGCTGCAATTGTTCCCACCTGCCCCCCACCACCCCCAAAATACCTGCAAATTAGGTATATGGGGAGGAACCCGCAGAAATAATGACAATTAGGTGGGTGTTCATTCAGGTATTGATAGTCCCACGGTCTACAGAGGTACAAACTGGGCTTGTTGCACTAATTCTTGGCATAACATCACATTCAAAACAGGCTACTTAAAAAGGAACACATTTTTAAAAGTCCTCTACAGTTTCAACTCTTCTCATTACAAGCTACTTAGCAGACAGCCACTCTGAACGCCTCCCCAGTTTTAGTTGTTGGGCACTTTTGAAAATCTTGGCTCACATTTTCTACAGAATAAGTGCACGGTGGGCAATGTCATCAGGTTTCATCGTGTCAACTCAGCAGAAACACATTAATCCCAGAAAAATAAAATCATTAAAATAAACCAGAACAAAAATATCATTGGAAGATTAGGCACACAGAAAGCACAATACTCAAAACCGAAATAATTTACCTCCAACTTTAATCCAAACTTGCTCAGGCAAAGCTTTATTCCTTGCACCTACGGTCTGTTTAGTGGATTCAATTTCCTGATGATAACAGAAAGAAAATGCCCTAGGCAATCCAAGGTCTTGATGTTTTGTAGCTTCCACAATAGTGCAAGATGCCCCAGAGCTCTAGAAAAGAATCAGGACACGTTAAGAGAAAAGAGGAGCATGACATTTGGTCTTGTGATGCGGACATTAGGTTTTGACCCATGAGACAATGCGCTACAATTAATAAACTGCTTTTTTTTCTGCACTGCAGTTCATGCGATTTCAACATTCAGACTGTGTGGTTTTACTACTGCACTTGGGACATTTCCTGCATGTCAATTTGAGTTATTAGACTTGGTTTGTAGCAACCGTAAGAAAATCAAATGACATTACGTTTTTGCCAAAAGGAAATCGCAAGAGGGAACCAAGAGAAAACTCTTGGTAAACAGCTGCTTGCTGTTGCGTATGCAGGCGTGAGGGAAGATGGCGCTTCGAATGAATAAACAGAAGTGCCCTTTTGATAAGAAACCTAATGGTCATTCTAGCTCGGACAATTTTAGTATGCAACGTGATTCTAACTTAGTCGTTTTGACTGAATGCTTTTGAAGATGAAGCATACAGGCTAAATATATAATCCTCTGCATATAGCTGCTGAAGTCACTTTGGAAACACACTTAAAATGGTTACCGACCAGACTCAATTTATATAAATCCTACAAGAAATTAAATAAGATGCAGAATAACATGAATATTCCAAATCAGCCAGCTTACAAGGGGGGGGAGACCATCTACCTGTGTCTGTGAAGAGTTAACGTTTCCAGTACTAGAGCACGCATTCATGCTAAATAACGGATATGCAAACTGCAGGGCAGTGGTTGTAGCAGCGGTCTTGTTTTTCACTAACGTCGTACACTTGTTTGGCTGCTGGTGAAGAGGAACGCCCATCAGTTCCGACGGCTGACGAATCAGCGTTACTAAACTATACACACACACAAAAATTAAAACAAACCGGCTTACTTCACAATGCAACTGCAGAAAACGAGCGCTACATACTCCTCTAGTGAGTCGTTAAGTCACGTCCACTTACTGCGCAGACCTACGATCATTAAGAGCTATGCCCCTAACTCCTTTTTCAAGGACAAATGAAGATCAGCTTCATACGCTCTTTGATTTGGTACATTCAAGTGATGGCTCAGCTTGGCAAAATTTATTCCTGCCTGCTCTCTAGAGTACCAAGTTTTAGGACCCAACCCTGCTCAGGGGCAGGCACGCAGGCTCTGCTCCGATCGGGCCCCTCCGGATTACGCTAGCTGATTTCCCCCGACACTTTTATTAATCAGCTGTGAAATGCCCGATACTTCTGCTAGAAGCAGCAAAATGCGACCAGTCTCACTCTAGGCCTTTAGCTTTATTTTGAGCTTTAAAAATAAAAGCTGAAAAACCAGCAATTTCCCATATTTCTGGTAAAAGTAACCAAGTCAACGTACTGTGGGCACAACTAAACCAGTTCAGACTGGCGCATTAGCGGGCACAGCTTGAGGTCAACAGGAGTCCTGTCCAGCTCCAGCAGACATTAATTTGGTCCTAAACACACCGTTAATCAATTTAAATATATAAAAAAAATGCTGCCGTTCATACACTTGAATTTCTGGAGTGACTCGAACTCTACGAAAACACTTGGCGTCACAGTATACCGTAGCAAAGCGAGTTATAACACACTTGTTAAGGGTCGCTCCAGGTTCTTGGGGTTCCTGACATCTCGGGTTTTCCGCCTGGACGCTGTTGAACCGGTCTTCCAGCCGGACGCGGACGGCCGATTTCGACCGCGGCTCGGGAGCTGGCGGCGAACGGTCAGGAAGGACGTTTTCTTTGTTCGCCCCGGCCATGTTTTCGCCGTGCTTCGCCCTCGCTAAACCGTGGCCCGCGACTTCGACGCAGCTAGCGTTGGGCGTTTTGTCTCCTTGGCTGGCGGGGAGGTTCGGCTCGCTGAGCAGCATCATTCTGAGCTCCGGAAAGTCCCCGTGACCCAAGCACTGGCCGGAGCCCGTGCCACCGGCGTCGGGCGCCAGCCCCGGTGGGCAAACCACCGGGTAAACCGCCGGGGTGGCGGAGCAATAGCCGGCCGGACCGGCGCTCGCCACGGGCTGGTGCGGAGCGGCGTCGGCGGCCGAGAAGAGGGCCGAACTGAGCCTGGCGTCCACGTCCCCGTCGCTGGCCTGCGCCTCCATGTGCGAGTAGAGGATGTGCTGCAGCTGGGTGTACTCGATCTCCGTCATCTCCACCAGGCTGAGGTCCGTGGTGGTGAAGCTCAGGTTGTGCTCGCCCAGGGGGCCCGGCGAGGCATGGGCCGGACGCCCTTTGGCGCCAGACCCCGACATGACTCGGGGGCGGCGGCGAGCGGGAGGCA
>NW_017728942.1:8840495-8864926 GCF_001723895.1 Crocodylus porosus
GCCGGGGGCAGGGCCGGGCCGGGCCTGGGGCCGCCCCTCGGGCACAGGCTGCCCCCGCAGCCCTGCCGCGCCTGGCAGGAGGGACTGGAGACGGCAGGACGGATGCGATGACATGTCTGCCGGCCACCCCTGCGGCTCCCGCCTCGCGAAAGCGTCCACCCGTTCATCCAGCGTCTGTCTAGCAAAAATGGCCGGACAGCGCAAGCCGGCGGCCCGGGTAGTGCCCGAGCGGGGGGCACGAGCCTGTAGCGGTTTCAACGGGAAGATGCTTCATCTCTAACACGGCGGGAATCTGTTACAGTGATGGCCGAGCGGGGAAATAAAGCCCGAGGAAAGATTTTAATTACCTTTCAGAAGGGGTACAATTTATAAAAGTTGCCAGTTGGATTTATTCTGCAAAACGCCATCCTTCCTTATGGCAAGTGTTAAGAAGGGACACGGGCAGTCAGACCCCAGGTCCCCTTGCCCCGGCTTGTGTCACAGCGCGACGGCGCAGGTTGAAGCAGCCACCAGCATCAGCCCCCCGGTGCCCCCCTCCGCCCATAATAATCCTGCGAGTGATGCTCGGTGCAACTACATTCATCTCGGGTGGGGGGGGGGGGAAAAACAAACGACATTTCTCTGTAGATGTTTATTCTACTTACAGTAACAAAAACCTGTGAAGTCCCACATTTTAAATGTACAGTGATATATTTTGCAATATAAAATACAATGTACAGAAATTTCTATCAAGTCAACCTAAACAAACACACTTGATTTCTGCATACTTTTAGGTATGTCTTTAAATTAGAAACATCTTGTTAAAAAAAATCTTACACCATATAGATGTTTGCATTTAATACCACCCCTTTTTGCATTTGAAACATTCTGACTACAGGTTCAGGAAACAGGTCTCACTCAATCAGCCAAGTCCTTGGGTGTGCAAGGACTTCAGAGATGCACCAATGTAAAGTGTGAAATCTGTAGTGCGTTGTATGGGATAAATGCTACTTTTAATGTAGACTTCAAGGCGCAAATGTTAATCAAAGTCTAATTTTACATTTGCAAAACTATTTTTATAAAAATATCAAAATATTTACCCAACTGTAAATTTACACGGTCAAATAAATTAGCAGGTCTTCTCTATTTCACATTTCAGAATGACGTACTTGAAGTATACATGAGAAGTAGCAGGGTACTGCATTTCACAGTGAATTGCTTTCCCTCGTAGGTTCTGGCATTACAATGAATACCATCTTTTCCTTTTCAAGCTTTGTTCAAATATGCATACTCCCGTGGACAACTTTTAAAGACATCACCAGCATCATTATGAACTGTCAAAAAGCACTGACATTTAGTTCAGGAGCAACACCCTTCTTGACTATAAATGACAGAAAAGTGGAAAAATTCTTAAATTTCTAGCGACATTTTGCCAATACTATGTTCCGCATGAATCAAGGCTAATAGATTTCATAGCATATTTCACCAACCTGTTTTTCTTTCCTTTGGTTTCCCAATGTATTCAAACTTTAACTCTTTGCCAATGTGTTTCTGATGTTTTTTAAAAGCTCCACTGATTAGAGAGGTGTTGCATTTGCTTTAGTCATATGTTTGCAAAAAAGTGACATTTAAAACCTTGCAGCCTCATGAAAGTTATTTATATAGAAGCCCGTGTTTCTTATCTGGATTTTTGATAGCTGGATTCCATAACTCAAAATACCTTTATATAAAAAGGAAGATAGTGCACTTTTAAGCTTAACATCATATTCAAATACTCCATCAGTTGCAAATAAGTAATAACACTGTTCTTCTGCAGCCATTTCTTAAATACACACAACCCATCCATTGTAAGAACACAAGACAGCAATATCAGACTCCTCTTGTAAAGCA
Source organism: Crocodylus porosus (assembly GCF_001723895.1). Lineage (NCBI taxonomy): Eukaryota > Metazoa > Chordata > Crocodylia > Crocodylidae > Crocodylus > Crocodylus porosus. Next base: position 8,842,365 of record NW_017728942.1, read on the forward strand.
AGTGCGGTAGGAACGATTTTTTACACCAAAACACTACATAAATGAGATGTAAAGGTATGGCTCCTAAGGTCTTGATTAAATTCTCTTATAAAATTACAGTTCAAGTTACTGGAAAACATAACTTTATAATCTTAAAAAGCAATATGCTCTTTGTAGACTTTTTCCATTTCTGTAATAATTGTAAATGGAAATTTTAAGATAAAGATGCAAGTAGAAAAAACAAAATTTCAGAACAGTTAACCCTGTGAAGTTCTGTAAGAAAAACATTATGCACAAAATGCAGCAAGGGAAAGTCCAATATGTTCTTATTTATATATTTGAATAGATTCACTCACAGTTCAAAAACTGTTCATTTGTCAACAAGTTTTGTAAGGCTGGCTTTACAACAGCGTTTTTGTGAAGATAAAACTATACAGTATTTACAGGAATTGCTATGTCAGTTCTTGCTATTGTATATCTTTTTTGTCATATTGTTATGTATGCAGTACAAACTAATTACAAATTGTTTCTATGACTGATTAGTGGAAGATGATGACGCTTCTGTTTCAGCTGGCTTTGGACTTTCTTTTTGTGGTTCTGGTTTCAAATCCTTACCAGTTTCTTTACTTTTACTTCGATCCTTACGATCTCTTCCCCTGTCTTTGTCACGGTCTCTTTCTCGATCTCTATCTTTCTCTCTGCTTCGATCCCGATCTCTGTCTCTATCGCGATCCCTGTCCCTGCTTCTTGATCGATCCCTATCACGCCTCCTGTAGGAATCTCTCTCTCTAGTTCTGGCTCGCTCTCGGTCTCTGTTTCGTTCCCATTCTTTAGCCCGCTCTGAATCCTTTTCCCGATCCTTGTTTTGGTTTCTCTCTCTGTTTTTATCCCAATCTTTGTCCCTGTGTCTTTCCCAGTCCCTGTCCCTATTCCAGTTTCTTCCACGGTCTCTTTCCCAAGGTCTGCCATGTTCTCGATCCCTTCGCCTGTCTTCAAACCCTCTGCCTTGTCGGTTCTCTGGCTGCTGAGACTCTGGTGCATCTAATCCCTTTTCTTTATTTCCTCCCTCAAATCTCTCTCTCTGTCTTCCATCAAAAGCCTGACCTCTAAATTCAAGGTTTTTGCCCTCTCGGAAATCAGATGATGGCCACTGTGCTTCTGATTCAGGTCCTTGTCCTGAAAGATTTGAATGTGACGTAGATGGCCCACCTTCATCCCACATCTCCTTTCTGTGTGGTGGATGACTTGGAAGGTCTAGAAGTGGTCTTGGGGTTGGCTTCATACCTTGTGGAGACTGTCCTTGGAAATGAAATCTAGAAGGGGGAGGTTCATTTTGTTCTGGAAACACTGGTGCAGCTCCTCTCGGTCCTCCAAACTGAAGTGGTGCTGGACCTCTCTGGTTTGCAAATCTTGGTGGACTCCCTCTCCGTTCTTCAAACGGCTGTGGCAAAAGTCCCCTGGGTCCTGGCATGTGACTTGGAGCTGGACCTCTTTGTCCCTCAAACTGATTCGGATGAGGGCCTCTTGGTCCCCCAAAATGACTAGGAGGTGGACCTCTTGGCCCTCCAAACTGAGATGGTGGGGGCCCCCCTCTCTGTCCTTTAAACTGAGATGGGGGAGGTCTTCTTTGACCTCCAAAAGGAAAAGGTGAAGGCCCTCCCCTGTTGCCCATAAACTGGGGCGGTTCTGGTCCTTCAAACTGTCCCGGTGGCCTAATCTCATTATACTGGGGATCTGGGAATTCCCTCTGTTCCATGTGAGGTTCCCTCCGATCTTCAAATTGTGATGGTGACATTCCTCTTGGACCACCAATAAAAGAAGCTGAAGGGCCCCTATTATCACCAAAAAGAGGCGAGGGCCCATGTTGTGTAGAAAATAATGAAGGAATAGGCCCTTTTTGTCCTCCAAACCTGCCTGGTGGAGGTCCTCTTTGTCCATCATTATTCGTAGAAGCACCATGCTCTTCTGGAAACTGTGGTGCTGGTCCTCTCGGCCCTAGAAAATTGGGCCCGTGAGGCGGACCAAACATCAAGGGTGGAGGCGCTCCTTTTTGCCCAGGCATAGGGAATGGAGGCCCTCCTCGGTTTTCTTCAAAGTGTTGGGGAAGAGATCCTCTTTCTCCCTCATTCTGAACAGAAGGAGTTTCATTCTGTTCTGCAAACTGATGGGATTGAGCATTTCTATGATCTTCATACTGTGATGAAGACATACCCCTCTCTGGTTCAAAGTGACCAGCTGGCTTTTCCTGAGGTATAAACATTGTGCTTGAAAAAGAATCCCTTCCTCCTGAGGAATTAATGTCTTGTGGCTCATTTGACCATGGTGCTTTATGCATATCTTGCAAGCACTGACCATCATTTGACAGAGGGAAATTAGGCTGAAGTGATGTACTTGGAGGTGTTGGAAGCAGGACTTTACGCAAAGGTTTTGCTGCAGAAGTTTCTCCAGAGGCTGTTTGATTCACAATTTCTGGAAGAACTTGAGAAGTTCTCTCAAATTTGATGTTAGGTGCATCTTTTGGAGACAACGTAGGGGGTTTTTCACTCGGAACCCACTTATCCTCACCATAACCAGATGGAGCAGGAGAAATTAATGTTTTATCTTCCTTGCCCAGTGAAGTCTGCAATGAACCTGGATAACTGGCTGGAGGTATTTCTCTTGTGGATAGCTCATTATGTACTATTTGTGACTTCATTCGAGAATCAGCACTGTCATTGTTCTCTGCTACCATCCTTCTTGCCTGTCGTGGATCTCTAATTTGTCTTGGGTCACAGCCCTGGTTCACCACTTGTGCCTGCTGATTGGAAGATGAAGGTAAATCTGATTTTTCTGCAGTTTGTTGCTCCTGCTGGAACAACTCACTCTTTGTTATGGATGATTTTGGTGGGGGTGACATTAAAGCATCAGACACCGAAAAGTGAGCCATTGAAACACCAACAGCTGCTCGTTGTTGCCTTAAGGCTTCTTCTTGTTCTTCCAGTTGTCTTTTCTGCTCTTCAATTTGTTTGTTTAATTCTTCCAGCATTTTTTGCTGTTCTACCAAGGATGAAGTAGCAGCTATATCGGGCACAAATGGGGCAGATGTTTCCAAAACACTGCTTTTAGCATCAGCATACATTTTATTAGGTAAATCATCAACAGTGACTTTTGCTTCTTCCAGGATAGTTTCATCTTCTGGATCATAGGCTTCATCCTCTTGCTCTGATATTTCAGAGGGCTTTTCAAGATCATAGAGTTTTTCACTTTCACCAGTCTCTGTTTCAAAAGCTCTCTCTGGATCATACTCTTCTTCAGGATCATACGGTCTATCATCTTCCTCCTCTTCTATAGCTCTATCTTTCGACATCTGCCCAAACTGCTGTACAATTGGATCTAACAAAGGAACAGCGGATACTCCTTCACCAATGGTAGCTTGAGCTTCCTGATTCGAAGACTGCACAGTTTCGGAGTCCTTGGCAGCAGATTCAAAAGATTTCTTTTTCCCAAAAAGTGTCTGCAGGATGTGCTCAAGAGGTGTGGCTGTTTTTGAAGATGAAGTTGCGGAAGACAGAGCAGTTGTGGCAGTGCCTGTTGCAGTTGCTGTAGCTGGAATTGGCAGTGTCATGGGGGAGGAGATTCCACTTTTAATTGACGACAATATTTTTAACACTGAAGGTGTGACTGTAGATGGCTCTGGAATGGGAAGTGGGGGTGGAGGTGGTGGAGATCCAGGTGGTGTTGTACTTGCAGCTGAATCTGAAGAATAGATTGCATATTTTGGAAGTTTCTTTTCTTGCAGTGAAGCTACAGGTGCTTTAGAATATGTTGGTACATCAGTTTCTTCCTGTACTTGAAGTCTGCTTCGCTTTTCCTCTACTTTTTCAGACTCCAAGCCAGAGGCAGGGCGTTTTCCTTTTTGGCAAATCACTAAACCAAGAATTAAATTTGGACGAGATGACTCGAGACCTGTAAGACAAAAACAAAAATTATATGTATATATAAATACACACACACACACACACACACACACACACACCCCCCTCCCCCAAATAACTATGTTATCTGGAAAAATAGCAAAGCATAGAGAAACAATGACATTTCTATTTGAATTGCATATGATCCATTGCCCAGTCAGATTTTTCACCGGCACTAGTACACTTCAAGATATTCGAGTTAAAAAGCTGTCGTCCCTGACGTTTTTCTGGACATATTAGCAACAGCTGGAGTTAACAAATACTTCTTAATATGAAAAAAATTTTCTGTACTTGAAGCACTTATTTTTTATTTCATACCACTGTAGCCTGTTCATTTGCAAGTTAAGAAGAATAATGTTGACCAGCAGTAAATACACTGTATACTAATAGAAAGATAAAAATAGGAAAAGCCAGCTGCAGAGATCAAGCATTCAAAACTTCTAAATTACAATAAAAATGCAAATAATGATTATTAAGACAGCAGTCTTGCATCATTTAAATACCACCAATCTATTATCAAACACAGAAAATATGGTTCAGTTAAGCTTAATCTTTAACTACATTTTTATGTTGTAATTTGTTATACAAGCATAAAAACCAGAGATTCATTAGTGTATTATAACAAACTAATATACTCACAAGAGTGCAAAAAGATAGGGAGCTTTGTATTTGTGGGGGTTTAAAAAAATTCCCACCCTATATACTGTTATATGTTGATATAAATTGGGAGGAAAAATGTAAAACCAAGTATTTGAGAACTTAATATTCTACGGTATGGAACAGTTCTTTGCACACAAGCAGTAAGATACCCATTATCTGAATCACTGGGCCAAAAGCAAATAAGTTTTAAGTCAATTAGACTTGGAGACATCCTTAATTTATCTAATAAGATGATTTAAATATTAGGAAGGCTTGGCTCACCTGGCTTCTTTCTATACATTATCTGAAGTTTGTACTGTTTGAAATATGGCAGTACTTGGTCTTACTCAGGTTCAGGCCTCCTCTACAAACAGTTACAAAGACAAGCTAACTGCCCTAAAGAGTTTACAAATTAAGACTAGATACAATACCTTAATACAGCCAACAATAAAAGGGAAAGGGAGGCAGGACAAGGGTATAAACCATAAAATCAAATGATTATATAGATTACCCATTGTACAATTTGATCCTAGTAACCTTAACGTACATATCAGGAATCTGCAATGATCCTCTACATAGTATTATCTGCGGGCAATTTCTTGCAGGCTTTGTGATCAAAGTGCATCCAGAGAAAGTCAAAGGAAAAAGGCAGACTAAATGGAGCAATTTGGCCAGTGTAGTCCAAAAACGGGCAACATGGAAGAGAGGTTCAAAATACTTATGAAAGTAATGGACAAGCAGGAAATTATGAATGGGATTGGCATAGGAAAGCACAAGGAGATAGTTCACGTTTTGTCATGCGACTCATTTCATCATATTCAACATTAAATGTGCAGAGCTGCAGCCTTCACACAAGTGTAGTCCCACCAAGTCAACAAAAGTACTCATTGAGTAAAGGCTTCAAAATCAAATCCTATGAAAAACCCATCCTAAATTGACAGGACGGTTTATTATATGAAGTCATTGTGAGAGATGTTTATGGATGTCTTTCAGAGTATTCTGTTTAATGCTATTCTCCCTTCCCTGTACACACAATTTTGTATTCATACTTATAAAAGCTATATATATAATCCAGGGCGTACGATAGGGCACATTTCATTGTCATGTAAATGGCAAGAGATTAAATGTATACAGGCATTCAGCGCAAACGGATTTTTGGAGGTAAACACTTATGGGGGGAGGAGAAATGTTTTTTAAATTTTACTCTAGAGTCCCTATCATTCCCACAAAATATTAGTCATTAGTTGTCATTTCTATCCAGCTAGTAAATTACCATAGATAATTTTAACTTCTAAAACAAACACTACAACAACATTGATAACTATTCTTCGTGGTTAAACGGCAAATCTCTTTTTCATATTTTTCTGAGTTTAGATGAGGGGTACAACAGGTATAGTATGTTCATAAATATTAGCTTTTTTTTAGCATTTAGTACTCAACTGCATTTCAAATCTGCATTATGGGCTGATTAAATTTTCTAGTTATAGTAATCCCAGATATCTTGAGCTTCAGCATTAAGACTTAAAAACTGTGGAACTAAACTGTTTCCTAAGGGGCTCAAGATCACAAGTATATTAATATCCAAGAAAGCAACAACTAAAAATTACATACATTTTATGCTTGTTTCATTTATGGTAGTAGACATCGAATCACATTACATCTTACAACTATTTCCTTAAATTTATCTTCAAGTTTTAAAAACCAAACATTTTCTAAATTTACTGTTGCTAAGTACTGCAGCTTTACACCCTTTGAGAAGATAAAGCAATTTAGTCATGCTTAAAACTAACCATAACTATTCCCACTGAAGGGATGATATTTAATCATATGCTTAAATTAAATCCTTAAAAAAAGGAGGGGGGTGAAAACTTAGCTGCAATGAAGACAAAGGCAAAACTATTACTGACCTCAAACGAGGTCAGGATTTGAGCTTTAATGAGGAAGTTTGCTGTAACAAGCTAAAAAGCATTTCTTAAATAGTTTAAGCAGGGGCATGACAAATACTGTTGAAATGTATATGCTTCAAGCATAAGGATTTTCCCTCCCAACGGCCTTTCCTCAATAGCTGCGCGTGTGTGTAAGGTGCATTGTGAGATCTAATATAACTTAGTGTATTTAAAGCAGCTTTTTGTGATGACACTTCAATTTTAAATTTCTAACTTGTTCTATTTAAATGAAGGCAGAGAATAAACATCTTCATGTCCTTCTCTTTCTTGAGCTGATGAGACGCCTTTAAATTTTCTTCTGAGGTGACTGCTGCACATTTCCATTCATCAATACTCTTGTTCATATATAAAGCACTCGCACACAAAACATTTATCATTAGATATTTCTTCTGGTATCCTTATATACTATTCTTTAGCTTCGAAATATTAAGGCACTGTAGCCTGTCAAACATTAATCCAACTGAGGCACTTGCACTTCATATGCCAGAGGTAGGCCTTTCTTCAATAGAGATGGCTGTAGGGGCTTACACATAAATTAGAGTACGGCTAAACATTAGCATCTCTTGAGATCCGTTTTTAACTGTGGGGAAAATGACACCTCTCTACAAACTCAAGTGAATGTGTCCGAATGCAGCTGGACAACTCCGCTGTAGTTCAATTTCATGCCATTATCCAAGGAGCCAGGAAAAGGTGGTCGGTCAGAATTCATCTTAATCAAAAGGTCCTGCAAAAAATCTAAGTGCCAAGACTACTCTAAAGCATTTCCTTAAGAGGTGCGCTACTGGAAACACTCCTCAGAACAGAGACTGGCAGAAGGTAGGGCAGGGTGGCACCTTAGGCCATGTCCACATGAGCGTGGGCAGCTGGTTCCCTAGGGACAACTAACAGCAGTGCACCATGTGCCACCACTAGCTGTCTTGGGGGAACACCTGTGCCCTGCGTCCTGTGGCACACGGTAGGTTACGCTGGGTGCGGGGTAGGAGAGGCTGGGGCCAGGACTGTGCTGGCCCCAGCAGCCTTACCTGGGATCTTGGGGGCCTCCGGGGGCTGCAGCAGTGGTGATCCTGCTGCTCAGCGCCTGGCTGGCAGCTGACCAGAGCATGGCTGCGGCCGACCAAGCCCCAGTTTTGACTGGCGCATGCTGCCCCTGTGTGCACCTCTCAGCTTTTTCTTTGCACTTTTTTTTTGACCCCTGGATATCCAGGGGTCAGAAAAAACCAACAAAAAACCCCGAACCCAAAAAACACCCATGCTCCTCCCTTGCAGCATAGAAAACAGCTGAACGTGCAGTATGTGATGCCACAGACATGCCTGCAGTGCCACTTAACCACACGGTTGCACTCATCTGGATGCAGCCTTAGTTAGAATTAAAAGCAAACATTTAAAAGATTGTTTTACAAAACACTTATTTCATAGAGACAACATTCAGGCATAATCCTATAGACACTGTCTTGATACATAAATCTGCATAGTTCTTCCCAAGCATTGCAGCTCAGATGTGGGCTAAATCATGTATCGTTTGTATCACGCATGGTCTGTGATAAGACCCCTCTGCATCCAATCAAAACCAATTCCTAGTTATAAATGGCGGGGGCAAAGTCCCATAAGCAATGAGTTTAAAATCTCTGTGTCTAGTGGGACAGTATTTTTCCCTATGACAGTAAACATGCCTTTGTTTCAGTTTATTATACAAGTGCTAACCCTCCAGGTACCTGCCTGTAAGTTTCTCCTTGGATATCTGTATTTGGGTTTCATAAAAGTTCTCAGTTGTTTTTTCCCCCTCTTGGATATTTTTTTTTAGTTGCTGAAAATGATCAGTACTGGGAAAGAAGAGGCAGGCTGCACTGGAAGAAGTTGGGCTTGCAGATAATCTTTATTTTCTAGTGGGAAAGATGACATGGAGGGTGAGGTGAGACAGGAAATCAGCTGGGATAGAACTCGACACACTATTATAGATTACTGTTCTTGGGAAAAGATCTTCTTTCTAGGATCTCATTGTCATAAGTGCTCACCACCTCTCCATGTCACACTGAATCAAGGTGATTTGATGGTGGGTCTATACTTCAAAAGATCAGACCTCTTCTGTGTAGAGATCAAAATATGGCTTTAATGCCCTAATTATTTTAGGCACTAAGGCTTGAAAATTTTAGCTTCCACCTCCAATTATTCTATAAGTGGCTCTCAAGTGGTAAAGTATTTTAAAAGTACTTAAAGGAAGTTAGGCTGTACCATACACAAAGTAAAATCAACAAGTAAATTTTAATGCTTAATTTTTTATAAAACACTTTTATTCCAGCACACATCTGAAAGTCAGCTGCCAAATTTGACCCAGACCCTATAATTGTGGCTAAGAAAATAAGGATTTTCTAGCTTTTCACTTACATGCTTCTTTTCCAGTAAATCAAGTTTACAGACTTTTAATCTGGCTACATATGTAACTCCTGCTCCACTTAAACTCTTACTTGTAGCAAATCAGGCCGTTTAAAACTAGCACTTGAGTAGTTATATTTTAACTCAGGTATGCCAGTTTCCACCCAGAGCCTGCAATGCTGCATTATGTTAACATACACACGCAGAATGAAAGAATCAGTGAGATACGGGACGTGAGGTTTTTTTTGTCACATTCTTACAATAAGCTTTGAACTGGTGTTGTACAACTAGCTTAATAAATGACCCAGCAGCAATTATTAATCCTTTCATATTAGGAGCTTCAATGTTAAGTCTGCAAGAGATGTTTGTTGCAAGCTGCAGATGTCCACTCTGGCTCTATGACTATTTGCTGTTTTCTTTACAAGCCTACTGGACGGGTTTGAGAATATGCTAATCCTATTTACAGACAATAAAGAGAGGAGAGTTGAAGTCAAAGTCAGATGCGAGTGTATTGTGATTGAAGGAACAAATAGACATGAATGTTCAGTGGGAGAAAACACAAGTGAAGAAGTAGGGAGATACAGATGTTTGTGATGGCATTACTGAACTGGGGTCAAAATCCAACCATGGCACAACAAAAGAAATCGTTACAAAGGATCGTAATAGAATTGTGATTGTAAGAACAGAATATATAGTAACTCCAGTTTCATTCAGCACACATTAGACCTGCATGGGAATACAGTGTCTAAAGCTCTAGATACTGTATCTTAAGAACAGACAAAATCCAGGAGCAGCTGAAGAATAAAAAGGATTTTTTCCCCCAAAAGTCTTACACTAAATTTACAGAAAAATATAAAAAGGACTTTCAATAATATTTAAAAAGAAATTATATCAAATGGGCAGGGAGACATTTTCTGTCAAACTTGGAGGGGAAATAGTAGTAACGGAGTTATGTTAAAGCAAGACACTAAAACATGTGCATGTAGCAGCATGGGGTCTTAGTCCAAAAGCAGGATCCATAGGCATACAATACAAAAAATGACACAATACAGAAAAAGTCTATTGAAAATACTGTGACATTACCCTCACTAGATATTTGAGATCAAATTTGACCCATTTTTTAGGGACAATTCAAAGATCAATGAAACCCGCTGTGGTGCAGCAGAATAGGTTAGATGTCCTAAGTGAAACCACCTAACAAAAATGATTCCTTAAATAAGACTCCTAACAAGTGAACGGTGATCATACTGAAAAACACATTACCGGTAAACATGAAGCCGTGAGACGCACCATTTTAAAGCTTCTAATATGTCTTCCTCATTTAGATCTGCGTTCCTGCTAAATTCAATCCATGTTATATGGCAGCCGACTCCAGTGGATAAAGGCACAGTAGAACATCTTTGCACTTTTTTCTGTACAACTGCTTACCTTCCCTTGCAAAATTATTTTGAGAGCTTCAGATGAAAGGTGCTCCCCCCAAAGTGTTCATTGTGTGTGTATGAGAAACTCAGACAATTATTTGGATGTGAAACATCAACATGCAAAAAACTTCTAGTAGGAAAAAAAAACACCTAGAAGAGCCAGATGATAGAAGTACTCATTATCTGAACTACTGGATATAACTAATGAACATGTCTCCCCCCCTTTCCATTTTTAAACCCTAATTTAAAAAAAAGGGCGGGGGGAGATGTTTGTTTTTGTGAAGTTTCTAGGTATGACATCTTTTCAGGATGTCATTAGATGTGCCCCAATATCAGCCTAACAGAAAACTCATAATCTGTAATTCTGCACAATTCTCATACTTTCTAGCTAGTATTTCTGGAATGGCAGTTAAAAAAAAAAATGTTATCTTGTTTACCACAGCTACTTGCTTGCTTATAATTGTATTTTCCATCACAGACTTTCTGATATACTTTGTGTATTGTTAAACTGTAATTAAGGGTACAATGAGACTGTTACAAACAACTACTACAGCATTCAATTAAGAGACAACAACCAGTTTCCATAAAATACTTTTATTGATTATGAAGAAAAAGAATGAATGATAAATTCCATTTGAATATCTGAAAATGTGGATTACATTATTTTAAGGAATAATTTTAATACATAGACATATTCAGAGAAGAAAAATGTGCTTACCTGAAAACCCTCACTACTCCTTTACTATGCATTTTAAAAATATTAATGCAATTAAGTATAACTATTAAAATCATTTCACATTTGTTAGTAAACTACTGGCAAAAGTAGAAGGATCATAAAAGTTACTTTTAAATTATTTGCCCTCTCTTTCTGTACCCAAAAGTGGTATTCATTTATCCTTCAACTAAATTTTCAGACTCTTCTGTTTGTAAATCAATACAAATGTTGGACTAATCTTATTAAAATACTAATTAGCTTAGTTTGACACCCCCAAAATGTTTTCATTTGTACACAGGCATGCTGAAGAGCAATATTACTAAAATATATTAGAAAAATCCTTTCAGATGTAACTATCTAACCTCAACAATCTAAATTTTCCCGACACTAGTTTTTGATAACCAGGAAATATTTCAGCAAACTAAAACAGAGAAATGAAAAGAAGTCACAGTTCCTTAAATGTTGTTATCAAGACCTATCTAGAATAGGACATTTGACTGAAAAAAAATCCCTTATTTCACCCCCTGCATCCCTACTAACAATTAAAGGTTGCTGGAGACTGATATACATTTTTCTGGAGTCCAACAGCAAACCTAAAACATGCTTTGAGTGACAAATGAGTTCCCCTTCCTCTAGAGACCTTGTGCTTCTCTAAACACAAGAATCCTTGTCAGCAAGTGAGCAGAGAGGGCAAAAAAATAATAGTAATAATAAAAAAAAATAAAATCAGAGGTACCTGTACCACAAAGTACATATCGCAACAGGCCAAGATTGTCCAAAAGTAACTAATAATTTGGGATGTCCAGCCTGAGATGCCTTGAACAGACCTGATTTGCAGGCTCTGAGACTAATATTAAGGCCCCTACTGTCTCAAGTTGGGCATGCAAGTCTGACGAATTCAAAGCTGTAACCAACTTAAGAAAGTATCATCTATACGCCCCCACCCCCAACAGAACTACAAAACCAAAAAACCCACAAGCAAACAATGTTTCTGTTTGTGAATGGCCACATAGTCAATAAAAATAATGCTGATTTTAAAACAAGTGTTGGTTGAAATATCAATAATAAAGGGTTGGTTACATTTTGAAATTTGAGAAAGATTTCAATAGCAAGACAACGTTTTAGAAATATATATTTATCTAACTGTAGCCTAATTAAACTGAGAACTGCGTCTTGGATAAAGTTCACTTAAGTTTGGCACAAAATGCTTAGGGTCCCGTAAGTGCTGAAGTGAGTTTCACCTTAGATTTGTCCCATGCTAATCAAATTTTAATCAGAAAGTGTTCACATTGCAAAATCCAACTAAGAAAAGTTAAGTGAAACATCTTAACCACATACACTATAGTCTTGCAATTAAAGAACGTCAATTAAAAGAAACTGATAAAGGGAGTGTGTAAAGCTAAGTAAAGTCAGATTTTAACATGGCTTGTAGAAAAGACAGATCTTGCAAGTGCCTTTCTAAGTTATTATGTTTATAGGGAACTGGAGTTCTTTGGCAACAATTGGTAGGCTAGTCCTTTTCTTGTTCATCATGGAGAAGGTGGGGTAGATTTGCATCTTAGATGCACACTAAGCAAATTAGATATCTAAATCTACTACTCTCCCCTCTCTCTCTCTCTCTCTCTCTCCCACACACATGCTTTCATGGGCTGAAGTCCATTTCATCATGGCTCAGAGAGGAAAGGACTCTGTGTGCATTTCATTTGTGGTGACTGAAGAAAGGTCCAGTGGTTAGGCGACTCTGAAAAACAGAACTGAATCTGGGCTGCCCATGTCCCAGGCAAAGGTCTTCTTTGTGACCTAGACCAAGTCACTTTATACGAGTCCCTCAGTTTCCCAGGCATAAGATGGGGAATAACAACAGTACTTGTCTACCTCGCAGGGCACAATGAGGAGAAACATATCAAGGACTGCAAGGTGTTCAGATACCATACTAATGAGGATCATATAAATGCCCAAGACAGATAGAAAGGAACTGACACTGGCCTTTTAGTTGCAGTTGGATAGCTAGAAAGCTAAAACTTCCTGCTTGCACTCTGTGACTGAGGATCCAGAGATTGAACTTTTGAGACAGTGTAGGACAGACAGGGAGCACCAAGAGCTGGCCCAATTATGAAACCTCATCACAAGCAAGGGAGTATATGAGAACATTTTATTATTCAAATAGACCCTAATTCCTGCGATATACGAGTTGAGGACATTCAGTTTCTCACGAAAGGAGCTTGGCATGCTGCAGGATATGATACATGACTTTACAGCATTTTGTAGATAGCTATAATGACAAATCAAGTGATCCTCAGGTTGCAAATCATTCTCTGTTAGCTTCTTAAGTTGCTACTTTGTGCCAAAAGAATTCTCTCATTTGAAAAATCAATTTGTACTCTTCTTAATTGTCAGTCTTAGATGGTGTCAGATTCAACACCAAGTAATGACATCTCAGGGCTGAATTCATACCCCCTCATTCTCACTTCACTCAATCGCCAAGCTGCACACATTCACTGAGGAGCAAACTCAAGCTAAACTTTGCTACCAAGGGTTTATTTGAGAAATAAATGTCTGATTAGGATGACAAGGCTGTACACTCATTTTCTGCCACCTACTACACAGCTAGAGTTTTTTAAATCAAGCTAGTGTGAGACTGAATAATTTGGCTAAAGCTTGCTTATTCACATCAGAACAGCGGAGCTGAAGCATGCGTGTGCACACACATTCACACACATGCACACACAAATGTGGGTCATACTTCGCAAAAACTGATGATGCAGTGAGGCTGTTCCAAATATTACCTTTCATCTTAGTAGGTACCTTGACTCCTCTGCTTGGCAAAAGTTATAATTTCCTGCTGGCTTGAGACTGTCATATGCAGGTTGAGGTGGGTGGGTTTTATCACTCAACATATCTAGTTTGATGGGGGAATTCAAACTCATAATAGTGGACAGAATTTTTAGAAGTAATGCTACATAAATTATAGGCTATTTTATCTTGGGAGGCAAAGAACTGACTCATTGCAACTCTACTGCCAATTTACCAGCTGCTTTTTTTTTCTTTTAAAACTGTCATTATATAATGGATTACTTTTTCCAGTGGTACTTACATGAGAGCATCTATTACACCTAGATCCAATATCATCATTTGGCTTAGACAGAATGCTTGTTGGTATGATTAAGAGGAGTACTATGTAACTTCCCACAAATCTGTTGCTTACCTGGTCCCTCAAAGGGCAAGAGTTTGGATGGAATTGGGTCCTTAGCACTCAGTGGGATCAGGTAGAGGTCTTTCACGTGTCTGTTGTTATTAGCTACAACACCAAAACGACCACGGCTGCTAAAATAGGAGTAGAGAGAAATATAGGCAACTTCTTCCTCTTCTGTTGCAGGATGGAAACGAATCAAACACAGCTCCTACAACACAGAAGTACAAGGGGAAAATGTTTAACTACTGCTACACTAGCAAAAAAGTGTGGGGAGGGACACTTTTGGGAATTATCAATATCTATAAATGGTGGCAATGACAACTCTAATTTCCAACGTAACGGCAATACAGTAACCAACATTGGTATCGCAAACTCAAATTATTATTATTTTAATTTAAAAAGCATAAGATACTTCTGTATATCTCAATATCAAAGCTAATAACATTTAGGGATTACGAATGAAATGAAGACACTATGCATTTCAATAGCAATTCATATTCTATTATGCACATTTTCCATTTTTCAAGTGTTTTTAATGGTAACATTTCTTGCATATATTGGATGATACTTCCTATTCTTTCAAACTCACGTTTAAACAGTTTACAAAATAATGAAATTTTGTTTCACTTATTAGAACATTTACTCAAAGATAAAGAGTAACTGAGGAGCTTGAGCCATTTTTCACTGTAGAGCATCAAAAAACTCAAGATGCTCAGAATACAGAAGTTTAAAAATTGGATCTATTGAAGAAAAATCTGGAGCATGAACTTTTAATCAACTTTTATTCTTGGATCTCAGGTCATTTCTAGTGTTATCTAGTATCTATCATCAAAAGTGTGGTAGCTCTGTCATTTATATTACAATTTTCTTCTTCACTACTACACACAGGATTTTAAATGAGTACCTTAGAAACAGAAGATTTGAGCTTGCCAACATAATCCCAGACTGTCTTCGGCGAGATCCTCCCACCAATATGAATTGTATCTGGTAAATCCTAAACAAGAAGCATTAGATGGCAATATGAGACAAAGCCATATTGTTTAAGAGCAGTACAGATTCCCAATCCCAGTAGCCTAGTGTAACAGTCCCCAAATACTGTTTGCAGCCAAAGGAAATTAAAATGTTAAAGATGGGGAAGAGTAAAGTATGCTGCTACCCATGGCAGTTTCCTTGGTTGGTAATATTGCCCCTTGGCCAGCAAAGATTGGGGACCATCAATCTCAGAGATGCTGCACGCTAGGAAGTAGAGGCTTTAGTGTAATTTAGGAACCAGTGACTTCAGAGATGCATACTGTTTTGACTGGAGACTGCCTTTGCTAAATGATACAGTGAATAGTTATTAAAATTTAAATTTTATATTAAAAAAATGAAATAGCTGTAGCTCTCCTCATCAGCAGCTCATCAAGTCTAGCAGCAGAAGTATTTTTAAACACTAGCCCTAAAGAAGTTTTAAGTAGACGCCATATTTTAAATAACTGTTTTTTACAAGAAAAGAGTGACTTAAGCACCAGCCATAGACTTTAAAACAGCATTTCACAAAGTGAAGCTGAAAACAAGGCCATAATTCCTGTTACAGGATTTCAGGGATCCCAAGGCCTTTTTTCTGTTGTAAATTAAATTTTAATGGGCATTCGTTTTAGAACTGTAGAACTACACTTCACAGTTGCTCTAAACAAAAATGAATGCATTTTTAAATGTGAAAAAAATATGCTGCAAACTGTTGACACATTACACATTTAGAAGCCTAAGTAAAAGTCATGCAGGTCAGAAGTAACATGAAAATCAAACCTTTTTTTACTGGACCTACAAAATTTCAACATTTCACTGGGTTTCACACAGGCCTAATGTGTGAATTGACACAAACCTAACCTGTGGAGCCCACTGCAACTGTATCCACATAGTAAGAATCTTTCAATTTAAATAACTCTCCCATAGCACAATTAAAGATGGTTAAAAGTAAGAATATTGGTCACATAAAAAGAAAACACTTAATTTGTCCAGTGCAATAACTAATACATGTAAAAGATGCTTATTTGAAGTTATCATTGATTATCCTACAACTACTCTGTAAATACTTGTATGTTCAACAAGGAAGTTGTGTGTTAACACTGTTACCAGTATTAAAGAAGTATAGAGGCTGTTTACACAAAATATCCATTCATTCAGTATTGTAATGTATTTGGTGTTAGAGTAAGGGAAAGTTAAACTAAATTCCTGAATAATTTGTTCAGGAATATTGCAGAAGTGTTGAAATTAAGCAAATATCTGATAAGCTCAAGTCAGCTCAATATTAAATCATGTTTTACACCAAGTTTGTACTCAGTCAATAGTAAATTAGAAATGACAGTTGTAATGTAAAATATTTGAGATCTCTCAGTTTATTTGTGGTTAAAAGGCCTCTCTCTTACTTCTATAGCTTTCACATTAGCATGCTAAGGAAAACAATTTTACTGAAGTGATTAAAGTGATGCCATTTAGTTCTGATATATTTGCACTGTGACAACAATCAGCAAGTGACCAAAATCTTTATAATAGGAAATACTGCTTTATTTTATACACACAGTGTGTTCTAACCTCACTAAGATATTCAAAACACCCAGAGACAGGGTATGCTTTAGTGACAAATTTTGCCACAGTTTGCATGTTAATAAATCCTTTCCAAATGGTGCTGAGACGAGAGAGAAAGAGGGAAGTATCTCCATCCTGAGGTGACCGTGCCTCTGTGACACTGCAAGACACAAACATGGAGGGAAGGTCAGAAGTGAACTTTTTTTTTTATCTTCTACTGTCCACCCTGAATTATTTCATATATTTTTAGCAAGTGAATAAATATGCTGCAAAGATGTAAACATCTTTATTTACAAGGAATCCAAGTAAGTGAAAGACTTATATAATTTATCTATATAAACTTTGCTAGGAAACAAACTGGATTTTAGTAGAAGAATGCATGGAGATTTCATAGATGTTTAGGGTTGGAAGGGACCTCAGGAAATCAAGTCCAACCCTCTGCCCTGGGATATTGAAAATAAAAGCATGTGTGTGGAGATGGGCAATAAAAGGATGCAACTGTTGTGT
This sequence comes from Crocodylus porosus, assembly GCF_001723895.1. Lineage (NCBI taxonomy): Eukaryota > Metazoa > Chordata > Crocodylia > Crocodylidae > Crocodylus > Crocodylus porosus. The sequence goes on from NW_017728942.1 coordinate 8,859,656, forward strand.
TGTACAACTGTAAAGTGAACTGGATTAAGCATCTTTCACTAAATGAGTACTAAATAGTTTGTAAACTTCACATTAAAAAGCTAAATATAACTACAAGTAAAGGCTGTCTTTCAAAAAATGAAACAAAAATAAAAGCAAAAGAAGGGAAAAAAAGCCTGGTTTATCAACATTTTAGAACTTTTTTGCACTTCCTATCATATGTACACTGCATAAGTGATCCAATCCTTTTACTAAATCAACCTTGCTGTAAGCAGAAAAAAAGAAACAATAATGTAGAATGAAATTCTTCTTTTGCTATCTCCATATAAATCTGGAGTAAGAAAGGGTGTGTGTACACTTGTATGCACACACCACACACACTACACTTTCAAGTCTATTTTTCCACTCACCTACATTTATAAATCTATTATTGTTAATGTAAAACATATGGATACTTTGTAGGAAGACTGTAACAACCAGAGAGGGCAAGCAAGAAGATGATAAAAGGCTTTTGAGTCAGCTCACATGCATTCAGAAGTCTGAAATTCTCTCCTGAACACAAACACACCCATGTAAAAGATGGTAATAATGTTAAAGGGTCAGTAGCTTGGGTTAGGGCTAGGGTTGACTTGGTATCAAATTTACGTACTTGATATTTGGTGACTGTGGAACAGCCAAATATCTTGGATCTGGTGAGGATGTTGGTTTTGTTAATATTGATTTGGGAGCTGTTAAAACAGATTTTGGTATTTCTTGTTTTGTTTCTCCCGCAGAAACTTTGTCAGGTGCAGGGCTGGAACGCAATGCTGCAGCTGCAGAACCCGAAGAACTGCTCATTGCTGTCCGGGGGTCCCTGCCAGATACAGTAACAGTAGTGACAACCCCTCCAGGACAGGAAGTAGGATAAATGGAGGACTCTTCAGATAGAGAAGATTCTGTATTATTCTGTCCCTGTGTTGCAGAAAAGTAAGTTCTTTCCAAATTTGTCTGAGAAACTGTTTCTGTTCCAGATCCAAGTTCAGATTCCACTGTATTTTCAGGTTCTCTCTCTTTATCAGGCTCTGCAGTTGTCATTGGTGTAGAACTTTCATATTTTGGCTGCATTTCTGATTTTGATTTTTGCTCCATCTTTTTAGTAGAAGTTGCTGATAATTTTGATTTCTTTGGTGCTTGTTCATCATCAGATGCTGAAATCTGACCTGTAAATTAATTTAAAAAAGTTTTAGTTACTGTTCACCACAGGGCAATACATATTAAAGAAAAAAATATATTTATATATAATCTGTAATTAAGCATTTTTCTATCATCCTTAGAAAAGGAAAATATAATTGGTTATATTCATCAAAAAGGATTTTTAAAAATGCCTGAATAAAAGACTGTGCCAAGGAAGATATGGAAAAAAAGTGATTGCTATACAAATTTTACACAACTACCAGGAGGACCAGTTTATATTCACTTAATGGTACATGACAACTCAGGCTCGGTCCTGCTTCTAGCGACAGAAGTCAGAAGGCATCTTCCTGTTGACTTTAATGAGTATTGAATTTTCTCTTTACATGTAGGAATTCTTATATGCAGACTTCAGTTAACTTTTTCTCTAAAACTAATTCTTTTTACCAGTGCAGATCTTGCAGTTGAGGTCGAAAAGATGGGCTCGATGCTGACTTGTCGTGTCCTTTAACATACTGCTGAAAACATCCAGAGAGGGAGCACTGTTTTGATCCATGGCAGCTCGGGATGACTCCTGCTGTTCCTGTGAAGAAACAAAAAAATTCTAATCATTTCAATATACCAAGGTCTTTGGAATCAATTTAGCTGCAGTTGTTTTAAACATAAAATAATGCCATCTGATAAACATAAAATAACGCCTGATTTTAACAGCATCTGTAATACTGTGCACATTAAGCATGGTGCTCTTCCCAACATTAAAAGGCAAATCCTTGAAGAAAATGCTTAGAAACTATATATTGCTGATGAATAACATACAGTACCAGATGTCATCTATTTTCTTCAATGTTTTGCGTGCTTACACAAATCTTTATACTTACATCAGAATCAGACACTGGTGGAGAATCTTCCATATTCACATCTGGTATTGTTTCTTGTTTTATGGCTGATTTTTTACTTTCACAAGATTTACTTCTTGACTCCATAATCTACAAAAAACATAACATTGTACTGTAATAAAAAGCTCACATTTCATAGAAATCATAGAAATTAAGGGCTGGAAGGGACCTCAAAAGATCAAAGTCCAACCCCTCTGCTCTGGGCAGGAATACTGCTGAGATCAAATGATCCCTGCAAGGTGTCTTATGTTGGTATCACTTTTGTACTTATGACGTTTACTTTCAGTACTTTCGGACAGCTACAAAATAGATTAGTCTTCCATTATTTTTGCTCAAGGCAAATATTAACAAACAAACCTTTGTGAAAAGAATGACAAAAAAAAAAATCCTCTGGAAAGCAGTTGAACAACAAAAGACCCAAGAATTCCTTTGAAATATGTCTGAAACAAAGCTAAATTACTTACTGATTTGATTGGTTTCTCCTTCCATGCAGATAGTTCTTTAGACAAAAGCTCTTCTGGCTTCATTCTCACTAGCTTTGTCAATGAAATTTCTCCACGAAGAACACGATGGAAAAGACCCTGTAAACAAAAGTCTACTTTATTGCTGTGCATAAGAGTACCTGCTTGACCAGATAATATGGGAAATGTTTTTTCAGAAGATTGAATGTTAATTCTCAGATTTATTAGTTCTAAGTTAAAAAGTACCAAGCGTAAACAAGTTGCAGGGCTTAGTAAGCACAAGTTGCAGGGCTTAGTAAGCACAGAGGTCAAAGTGAACGTGCATGGAGAATGAACTATCCTCATCGCTAAGTAAATCTCTCTAGTGGAAGGGCTAAAAGCGTCAGAAACGGTGCAAGGAAATATTTAACAATCACTACCTGTTATACTTGTTCTGGAAATAAAAATATCAGTTTCTGGTATTCTCAAATGCCAAATCTTCTCACAACAGATCATTTTAAAACCATGTCGACATGACTGCATGTCTAACAGCCATGTGTATCTACTACAGGGGCGGGCAATTATTTTTGGCAGAGGGCCACTTACTGAGTTTTGGCAAGCCATCGAGGGCCGCATGACAGGCAGCCAGGGGCTGATAAATATTAATTTTCTAAATTGTTTAGGGGCTCCATGGGCTGGATAGAATGGCCTGACAGGCTGCATCTGGCCCATAGACTGCATTTTGCCCACCCTGATCTACTATGTAACGTGTATCATATGGTGTCATAAAAGCAGAAACCCTTGACGTTTCTACCAAATATCATTTAAAGACAGGATGGTATTCTTAAATCACATAAAAATGAATGGGTCACAGACAAAAACTTTGTGAATCACTTTAACATAAAAGTAGGATTTTAAATCAAGATGTGAAAACATTTTAAATAGCTTTAGTTGATAAGTCTTTTCCCTTAAAAAGTAGAATATTAAGGGGGAGTTTGACAGACTAAGCTTCAAGATGCTTTTAGTGTTAAAGAGTTTTCATATGTTTTAGTATATACCTGGTACTTCACCAGAACACAGACCTGATTTTTTGGATCCTTGAGATTGAACATGATGCTGCGATATTTACTCTTATATCGGTTGTCTGTAACTCGAAACAGGTTAAACATCTCCTTTTCAATATTTAGTGCGATCTTCCCTACTTCATTCTCTGTCATGACCAGATCATCACTATCATTGACCCTAGGGGGGAAAAATGCCAAATCATTATTATACTTTTTGCAGGCATTACAAAAAAGTTTTGCAATCTTAACTACAGTGTTTTGTAACAAAAGAATGAATTCACTGAGACTACTCAAAATTCACCAAGCACAGTATTTCTTCCCTTACAAAAGGTAAATCTCCCAAGCACGAAAAATGAAAAGATGATATTAAAATAGTCTTCATGCCATTCACCAACTTTACTTGCTTTAATTTAAAAATCAATAGGGCTGTCAAATGATTTAAAAATTTCAGCATGATTTTAAAAAAATAGTCACTATTAATCATGATTTTAATTGTACAGATAAAAACTCAAAATTACACAGAATTATGCAGGTACTTTGTATGGTTGGGGGGGGGGTGGGGGTATAGGGGGGGAATTTGTGAAGGTGTGGGGTTTGGAGCCCAGGGGATGGGGGACGTGCGGGTCCCTGCACACCTTGGCAGAATGCGGGGTATTGTGGTTCAGGAGTCAGAGGCAGCAGCAGGTCTGAGGGGGCTGTGGCACAGGAGGGGCAGGAGCAGACACGCACACCACCACCCCCAGTGCCCACCAGGCAAGTCTGTAGAGCAAAGGGGTAGTGGGGAGAGGGAAGGGGCAGGGGGGCACAGAGTGAGGCCCCCACAGTGAGCAAGAGAGTGGGGCAGGGGTGATTGGGGCCCTGGGGCCAAGGCAAATCATGGGACAAAGCTGCAGGAGGCTTGTCCAGGGGTATTGGGGGGGCAGTTTCCCGCCGCTGCGTGCAACCCTAGAGGAGGCATGGGGGGGGACATGCACCCCAGATTTGTGTGCAGAGTTGGGCTGCCCACTGTGGGCTGGGTTTCTGCCCCCTGCTGCCATTGCCCTGGGAGCCATGTGACACCATGTTGTCCCTCCCACCGCTAGGTTGCAAGGGGATGCGCAGCCCAGCCAGCATGTGGCTCCCAAGGGAAAAGTCGGTAGGACAGAGCCCCAGCCCACAGCAGGCAGCCCACCTTCACCCTTTGCATAAATCCAGGGAGCATGTGCCCCTACCTCTGCACCACTAGACAAGCTGCCCGCGGCTCCGTCCCACAACCCACCCTGGCCCTAGTACCCCATTCACCTCTGCCCCTGCCCCACTCCCTCCCTCACCTCTCCCCCGACCCATGCCCTCCAAAGACTCACCTGCAGGGCACTACTCTACACGGAGCCAGGCTGCATTTCTGGCCACATGCAGGTCACAGCTGCTTGTTAGACCTGTGCAAAGCAGCTGGTATTTGCTTCGGATTCGGCTGATTCGGGGGTACAGTGATTTAATTTCGACTGTCCCAATTCCTGATTTTGGCTGCTGCCAAATCTCTGAATCAGCCAGGCCAGGCCCATCCCCCACCCACTCCTCCTAGCCTGGCAATGGCTGCCTTGCCTGCCCCAGCTCCCGACACTTGTTTAAAAAAAGCCCTGACTCTTAAGGTGCTGCGGGGGTGGGGAGGGGGGAAATCCCCGCTCTCCCAATCCCTCCATGGGTGCCTTGTCTGAGCCAGCTCTGGCCCTTTAAGAAAAACAA
>NW_017728942.1:8866036-8898714 GCF_001723895.1 Crocodylus porosus
TGCAGAAGGCTGCTGGAGTGCAGTAATTGCCACGCTCCAGTGTCCCTGCTCGTGTACAGGCACCCCAAGCATTTCTGAGTGATTTCTGCTTTTACATGTTGCAAGTACAACTGCTGTCCAAATCATCCTTGATGTCACAAGGGGAGTCAATGCTTCAGTGAGCTTCCTACCCGATGATAAAACTGGAAGGTATATTTCTCTTCCTATATTGTATGTTTCCTACCCCACCAGCACTCCCTCTCCTGATTCAGCCTTAAAAGAACTGTTATAGTTTGAGACTTCAAACAATTGCCTTATTACATCTGAAGATTTTCAATATGCAATTTTTAGTCTACGCACTGGGAATTTTACCATCCAAATCTCTAATACTACCAAGCTTTAATAGGCTTCAGTGGATTTAAAGTCAAAGAGATTAGTTAAAAATGAAGTCAATACCTCACTATCACTATTAAAAGCAGTAAAGTATAAACATGTTGTTTCAAAGTACGTGTTTTGAATTCCCACCTTTTCCATAAAATCTCTTTGAGAGATCGTCGAATATTTTGTCGAATTTGAGAGTTGGGTTGTGACTGAATTGTGTTGGCTGCTGCTTTTGCTTGTGCAGTTGCAAATGCATTGGAAACAGAAGCAGAAGATATTGTGGGATTTCTCAGGCCTCCAGCAAAGCTGGAAGACGCAGCTGATTTTCTGGAAATTGATGAAGCATGGGGAACTGATGACTGTTTTGGAGAGGAAACACTGCCTGATGAAGACCAAGATTTCTTGGGGATAACACCTTTGAATCCTGCAGCAGAGTGTTTAATTGGATGCTTAGGTAGTGAGCTACCAGCAAAGGATGAGGGCTTCTTTGGAGGAAAAGTTTTAGACATGGAAGACGTTGGTTTGTCAGATGAAGTCACCATTTTCTTTGATGCTGTTCCAGATTCTCCAGCTTTCTCTTCACTCTTCTTCTCTTCCTTCTGAGCTGTTAAACACAACACAATAAAAAGGTGACAAAGTACCTTACTGCAGGAATATGAAAAGGATCTTAATAAATATCTGAAGTACTTAATATACTTGGTGTATTCCCTTACCTTACATTAAAAACTGGTGATTGCATGTAACATTTGATTAGCTATACACTTCCTTATAAAAGAATACCAGTTATCAATTCTGAAAGAACAGTCTAGAAAATGATGCCTCCAAAACAGCAAAGTTTTGAGCAGGCAGCCACTCCAGTTTGTGCCATAAAATCTTTCACGTGCTTAGAATTCTACCACCTCCACTGAAGATACAAATAAATGTGTACCAATACATTTAAATTTGCTTTGGAATAAACTCTGGTTAAAAACCAGACATAACCTAATTGTATACAAAGAAAAGCTTATTGAGGAGACAGACCACGCGAAAAGAAGCTTTGCATGGGAAATTTATGAAGACAGTCAGAATATACAGTAACCATGTTAAAAATTACTTCCACCTTCAAAGATTCCAGGCATGGAGTTCATTGTCAAGAATTAATATTCAACGCAAAGAACAAGTGCAAAAACTTCACACCAGTGTGTTTTTCTGAAAGTTTCGTGTCCCACAAAAAACTAATCTGATTTGAAAAAAAGTAATGCCATTTACATAACATCTAGTTATTAACTATATTTTGCAAGTTTGAAAGAACAAATTCAGTCATGACTCAAATCCAACAGTTTGACTAAACTATAACAAGGTAAGTGTTATCTAAAAAAAATTTACAGGTTACAAAAATCAAGTTATCTGGCATTTGCAACAATGAACTTTCACATTTTAATTTTCGACTGTAAAGAAAATTAGAAGAAAAGTAAAAATAATCTGACATCTCTAGCAATTTATAAATTAAAACATTTTCAATTCAAATTCCAGCCAGGCTTCTGAAAACACATACATTAACAAGCATGCATTTCAGCAAATGAAACAACAAATCAGTGAAGTAAGAATATTGTTGATCTCAAATCTCTCCCACTCCCAAAGCACAGATTTGGAGTTTAAATCAGTCATTTTATCCCCCCACTAATAGAACAAAATAAACCTTTTACAGGAAATGTGTATAACATCATAAGCCTAGCAGGTATATAGAGCGGGTCCATATCTTGCATTTCAAGTAAAACTTGAACATATTCTGTTAAATGAAGTTCTACAATCTAGGTGTTAGAACACTTGTTTACTTGATTACGGAAATCAGAAGTTTTCCGATTGCTAATTTCAGTGTTACACCAATACTGAGATTGAGAAAAAAGTGCAAGACGATCCAGGCTTTTGCTCCTCCAATCCCTGGAACAGCCAGGGAATGACTTAAAATGGGAAGATCAGTAAAAATCAGCAAAAACAGTTAAGGACACTTTCACCCTGGGGCAGCAGAAACAGGAATTTAACTTTCAAGGAAAACTTCTAATTTCCAAACACCATCTTGCATCTATTGAGATATCTCTTAGGGAAATGGTTATAAGCTTCCCCTCTCACTTGAAAATAACTATGAACTGGTTAACATGGATCCTTCTAGTCTGATGAATATTTTCAATTAGATTTTCAAAATGTAAGCTATTCTAACAAATCAGGTTAACAAGATGATTTGGCATACTTTCTGGGACCCTGCCAGAGCTACCTCATGGTAACTTATCAAGGAGACCAAATCCAAGTGTTTTCTCTTCACCCTTCATATCCACTGCAGTGGCTTCGGAAATTTTGTCAAAGCTATGATAAACAAGATAAATTATCATCTTCAGATAAACATGTTCTCATTAAAATTACCAAAGTTTTATCACAATTAGGGTAGCTGATGTTATGAAGAACCAATTGACTTATTACAGTTGACTATCCGAGGCTAAATCTCAACTATGCCAAGGGAACTGTTGTAGGCCTAAAAGATAATTTTCCTGATCCACAACGTCCAATCAGTTACCTTCATTCAAGCTAAAATTAGATTCCATGTGGACTGCTTCCTGAATTCCATGGGGTGATACCTTTTACATCTTAAGTAGGATAAAAATCAATGGAGCAGGTGAGGTGTCAAATCAGTGGAGTAGGTGAGGTGTCTGAATTTCTCCACTGAGTAAACCTGAATGATGATGTTGTCGCCCAAAAGAGTAGCTCACTATATAGTGCTGTTCTACTTCTATGCACCAGAACAGCACTTTCAATAATGAGGAACTACTGAATTGATGAAAAAACTGTGGGAAAATGGAGAAAGGAAAGGCCCAGCAGTCTGAGTTGATGAGCTTTCTGGGATCCTGAATATATTTATTTTGGAGTTAGCAATACTCATATCTTCATCAGTAAAGTCTGACTGCATCTTAGGATTCTGTACAAGACCCAGCTTTATGGCACGTCAGCAGACTAGCTAAGCAGGCTACAAATTGGACAAGAGGTGTTTCCTACCCTCTTGGTTTGGCCAAATCAGATTTCTTTGAACCAGTGGAGGCAGACAGCCCAGATAACAGCTTTGGGAACAGGAAACAAATATAACCAAGAGCCCTGTTATTGATGTTTAAAGAAACCTCACGGTCAGCCATCTTCGGTGATTGTTGCTTTTCTGACTCATTTCAAATCTGCATTTTTTCTTCATTCCATCAGCCAGGGCACAAGCACAGAAGTTTCTGTGAGTCATTACAGTATGGGCAGCAAGGCACATTTGGGATTTCAAAACAGACAGGGTAGATTGTGGACTCTTCGGTGCCAAGATCTTTGGTGAATTTGACTGGTGGTTCTATCACTGATGGGGTAATGGTGAATGACCTGGCAATTCTTGAACAGTGCATTAGAATTGCAGAAATAAAATCAATGGCTAGTTTGAAGAGATGCTGGCTTGTATCTGCTGCATTTTTAAGTATTACACAGAATATTTAAAACTAGAATAAATCCTAATGACCCAGAGGGTTCTTGTATGTTACTACAACATAGCCAGAAGCATATCTTATTCCTTCCAAGGTGTGTAGTAGTTCACATTCAAATCAACTGACATTCTGAGAGTTATTGTGAAAATCCTGGTGCAGCTAGTATCTCATGGGGATATATATTAAGCCTCTGGCCATATGTTCAATTAATGGCATGATAGGAACAAGCTACAGTTATCTTATTACACATATTATGTAGAATAACTTTGTGGCCAGTTACTTTTTTTAATCACACCATTAATTGTATGAATATGTGGCCAGGTGACAAATTAAGATGTGATTAACTGGTTAGTCACATCTAAAGTGTAATAGGTAGATGGAGCCGTAGGCTTAGTCAGTAAATGAAGGGACTTGTGAATCTTCCACTCATTTAGAATAGCACAGCCGCTAGATCTTCATGGTCAAGAGATGCAATTAGAAACTGAGAAGTTAAGATGTGGAAAATGCCTTGTAAAGCACCCAAGTCTATCCCCTGTTCTCCCAACAGCCTTGCTCCCTACAAAAGTTTTAGCTTTCCATCTTCAAAAAGGAGCTTTCACTACTTCTTTTCTAAACATACCCAAAGTCCTATAGGTATTCTTGTGCTATTGCATTTAAACAAGCTTCCCATACTACGGGGAGAAAGTTAACTAATGAACCCAACATAAGAGAAAAAATAAAAAGAATGAGGGGAAAAGTGAGGTAAATATCAGCCCCTGCATTCTGGCATTAATGAAAGCTTAGGGTGAGGGGAGTAAAAAATGTTGTCTTCTATCTACAGACAAATATTTTAGATATTTTTCTCATGTTTAGCTTAGATTTTTATAAATTTTGTGCTTCACTTCCTTATTTAGGGCATTTGTTGCATCGCAGAAACTCACTGAAGCCTAAGCCATTAGTTTGATGTCTCCTGAAGGGAATACAAACTATTTTAGATATTAATGACTCCTAAAGCTCAAGCTTTCACATCCTTCTATTTGGTCACTATTTTTCCTTAAGAAGTGTCCTTTTGACCTAGTAGTTATAATATATTTACCAACACTTAATGATAAGCAGCATAACAGCAGCTTTGAAAAAGTTAGTCTCATCTGGCAGGCACTATAAATTAAACTATATAAAACACTTTTAGGAAGGACATGAGATGTGCTAAGCTTCATCATATAACTTAGAAATGTGCAATTTTTACTCTGGTCCAGGTATTTCACAACAGTAATAGGCCAACAGCTCTGAAATGATCTCTCTTTGGACTTGAAAAAGAATGAAAGCTTTCTATAAGATCATCAGCTACTGAACAAAGCATAAATAATTATTCAATCCATATTAAAATAATCTTAAGTCTACAATTTTTAGGGATCGGGATGTAATGTATGATGTTACTGTACAACGTATCTCGCTACAACAGCTACAAAAAAACTAAGTGAAAAATCTGAATATTTATCTTTTTGTCTCTCAACGTGAGATCTTTAAATGCAGAATAGTGTTAATATACACAAACTCAAAAGCTACTAATATTTTTCCTTTAGTTTTTATTCCATTTTCACACTATTTAAACTAATTCTGGAAGGTTTATTTTCTGCTATTATTTTTAAAAAACGACACTTAAATATTATTTTGAAGGTAAAATCATGATTTTGCATAGAGCTGCAACATAAGCTGCAAAAATGCATCTCTTCTACTTTAAGCACTCAGTCTTCAAGACTTATTTAGTGGACTAAAACTTAAATGCTGAATAGTAGATAAGCTAATGTTATCTTACATTTAAAATATGAGTATCCATTTAAAATTCTTAGAACACTAACCCCAGCAGATAATTAAACAAAAAAGTTAGCCTACAGCAAATGTTTTCACCAAATTTAACACAAAGGGAAAAGTGTTTCAGCAAATTTAGGAGTGTTCATCTACATATTGGTTTCTGGTATAGATAAAAATTAATTTTACCATATGCAAGACAAGCTCACCTAAATTAACATTATATACACACACACTTTTAAATCAGAGTTCAATATGGCTAAACATAATCAATCTGTTTTTATATTTATCCTAGTTACATACGGGCTTTTTCATTGCTGTTGAAGTAATTAAGTACATAAAGGTTATAGCATTACTATATAAAGTGAATGCAGCTAAATATTTGCTCATTTGCACGAGTGTGGGAAACATGAACACTACATTCAATATGACTCCCATATTTCGTTTAGCATCAAGCTGTTTAGGGCAGCTTCTTGCAGGCTCTCTATGTATTGTCCTGGCTTAGGCCCTACTTCTAAAAAGCGCATTTTATCAAGTTGCTCTGATTACCAAATCAACATATAAGCTTGTGAAACTGTTCGACCAATGCAACATTGTGAGTGTTTCACATGTAGTGTATGTATGTAAAAAAAATGTATCGATCTCACAAATCTTTCCCACACTACAAAAATAGGTGTCCTCTAAGAAGGGCCCTACGATCAAAGGGACAAAGATCACAAGTGCAAACACAGACCGGTTTCCAGGGTTGCAGAAGCACTAGTGTCCAGGAAGAACGACGTAGCGGCTATCATCAGTTCTAAAGTTGGAAAGGTTTCTGCTGAAGTGGTGCCTCATCAGCAGGCAAAAGAAAAAAAGGTACTAAACTTAGTAAAAAACTCATAAATTCAGAGCAGTTCAGGCTACATATTAAAACTATGTAAGCTCCATGCTAGTAAAAAAAATCCACCAAAGAGAACTTATTACAGGACCTGAAGTTAACAAGGTTTTTAAAGTAGAATCTTGTGTGTGCTCCAATTTCAGTCTCATGCAGCTAACCCTGTCTTGAAAATACTTTTCTTGAATACTTACTAATTTAACGGACCTTGCACTAAGCCATCCGAAGGAAAATATTTTAAGTTGGACACTCATTTAAAATGAGGGCACTGCCAATGCATTTAGGTATAGCATGTATATAAAATTTGTGTATATTCAGTGTATAGGCAGCTCATTTTGCTTGCTCGGTCTAAAAGCGCCTTACTATGAAAAGCCACTAAAAATTGTAGTCAATCTAATATGCCCTATGCTGTCTCCCAACAGACACTGAACTGTGGTAGGCAGATAGCTGGAGCAGTTACCAGAAGTGTACACCCTCCTCTGAGAACAGCATATCAGATGATGTGGAGTTTTATTTCAGACTAGCTGCAGTAGTGGAAAGGGCATTCATGAACATAATACACTATTTGAGGCTTGTAGATGGTTACTATTATTTTTTTTTGTAGCTGATGAACCCATTCAATAGGTGGACAGGCCTTGGTATTCTTTGCTACATGAAGCTGCAGTGTCCTTGTAAAGGTAGCCTCAAGTAGGGGATGTTGACTCAAATCAATTTACCCACCCCTTTCCCCCCAATAAATCCTGAATCCCAGCCTCTCATTCCTGTGGCACACAGGACAGTTTCCCACAGATACCAGCTGGTCCCAGGAGGCAGCGCTGCATTACGGATGGTATACCTCTAGCAAATGATGGAGCTCTTCCAGAGAGAAGGGAAGAGAGAAAGGCCAAACCAAAGTCCTCAGGCAGAAAAATGACACCTGCTGTAGGGTTTAGGGTAATCACTTTGAGCAACCCCAAAATGAATCCTCTCCACAGCTTGCTCCGTTCTGCTCTCACACAAGGGAACAAGGGTCATAATATTAAAGCAGCACCAAGAACATTTAGAAATTCAGTTGATGGAAATTTCTTCAAAGTTGTAGATCAGGGTAAAACATCAACCTTATCCTATTGGGTATCAATGCGACTGTGCCTGGGAAGCTTTGCTTTTAATTAAGCTTCTCTGCCTTAATACAGGGCAGTGGGGAGGAAGGGCAGGGTAGAAACTTTTTTGGCAGGCTTGCCACAAGGTAAGCCAGGCACCCTGATCCCCCATAGCCACTCTGATCCCTCTGCCCAATGTGTTTTGCCATCTGTTCCTTACTTATTCTGCTGCTCTGCTTTCTGCATCCTGCTCTACTTGTTGCTGTTCCCTGCTTCTTCCCCCACCTGCCCTATGCCACACAGCAGCTGTGTGGCATATGTGCCAAGATGGCCACTCTTGCTTTTAGCAGGTTTCAACACTGATATTTTTATGTTTTGTAATGTGAATGTTGAGGCTTGATTAAGGCAGTTTTCACTGCCAAGCACCTGTCTTGTCATTTGACACTTTGCAAAGTGCGTGTAAAGTTCGGCCAAATCAAAGTCCTCCGTTCTCACTGAAGGAGGAAGACGATTAGCTGCAATTTTCTTACCACCTCTTAAAAATCTATGCTGCACCTGGTCCAGGTATTTTGCAGCCCTGCACCCCTCCTCCCCCCTTCCAATGACACACAGAAACTAGAGCTCCTTACTTTTCTTGCAAGTCTGATTTAAGGAATCCCCCTCCCCCCCCCAAAAATACTTCTGCATTTCATGGTCTCTGCTCAGTAGATCATTTGACAATCTTCATGATTTTAATTTAGCAAGCTGTGTGGGACTACGTAGCTACTGCAAGCTTTGGAGACCTTAAAATGAAGTCTGCTTCAGCTTACCAGGAAGTGTTTCTGCCATTTTTTGCTTTTAAATAATCTGAATCATAGCTCCATCAAATCTTCAGTATTCCTCTACAGTAGATGCTGAGTTTTCCACTGTACAACAGATACACAGCAGGCACCCAGTACTATAGTGAAGAGCCTACCATGCACAGGCAGATGTTGAGAGATGCTTTTGCAGGTCTTCATAAGATTTGAATTAAAAACCATTCTTCGATATAACTAGTGGAAGACACTATTTGAAAGAATACAAAGAATCCTTTCATGGCCATAGAAGCCAAGCGCTGATTATCATGCTGTACTATTTCTATAAGTTTTCCAGGACGTTTATAACAAAACTTGCTGTTGATATGCTGAAACTATGGTCTCTCATTTGGACTTATTGTTTCTTTGTGTTCCCCCCTCTGCTTCATCTGTTGTCTCTTATTCTTAGATTGTAAGCTCTCCAGGGGAAAGACCATTTTGTGTTTGCACAGCATCTAGTGCAATGGAGTCCAGGGGGCTACAGCAATTCAAGAAAAATAGTAATAATAGTGCTGGAAATTGAATCCAGAAGTGTTACCTATGTTCTACTGTCACATGGATCTGGATACACTGTATAGAAAGTAAATGTGTCCAAACAGTGGGAGCAAACCTACCACATGCTAAAGTAGCACAGCTACTTTGAAAATCAAAAATTGAAAATCCCTCACCAGGTGAGATGATGCAAGGGGCACCACAACCAGAAGCTTGTCTACAAGCTGACTACAGCTCTACTTTCTGAACAGTCAGAATTGAATGCTGCAGGCTATGACAGAAGTGAGTGCTTGAGGATGTGCACTGGAAATCCTCTGTGCTTGCTTCTTCCCTTAAGCCTCATTAGAATAATTAAGGCAGGGGCATCAAACATACAGCCAGCAGAGGTGCTCTATTGAGCCTGCCGAGCTACTGCTGGGCCACTGGAAGCTTGGGGGGGAGGGGGGAGGCCGGGAAGGTATGTATGGCCAGCTCCGGATCTTGGGGCCCTTTGGAGCCCTGGACTAGCCCCAGACATTGGCAGTGAGCTTGGGTTTCCATCACTGGCAGACCTCTGCTGCAACCAACAGACCCCACCAGTGGGCCTCTAGTTGCTGCACCCCTTGCTGCTCCCAGATCCACTACTGCCATAGTGCCACCCCCATCCCTGGGCTGGATCCAGCCTGCAAGGAGTACCCCAGTCCAGAATGCCCCAGGGCCCCAGATGAGTTTTGACACCCTTAGTTTAAAGGTCGCAAACGAATGCAGATCAGAGAGGGCATGACAGATCAGAGGGAACCGCAGCCTCTAACACGACTCAGGGATTCACATAGTAACTAGCATCTTGAATTTCACCTGAAAAGTTGACTTGCATTCTGCACGGAGAACAGATATATGATAAACCTTGCCCAGAGGCAGGCATTTTAGGTTTGAGTGAACTTTACCATTAATCTTAGTAGTGGCATCTCAAATCTAGTAGGAACAGATGCAATAACTTGGTCAGTTGAAGATGAAACAGGCATCCCTGACCACTTATTCTTGAGAATTCAGCAGTAATAAGTCTAGTACAGGGGGTGGCAATCTATGGCCTGCAGGCCAGGTGCAGCCCACGGAACCATCTGATGCGTCCTGCAGACATGAGGCTTTGGCGGCGCGGGGCTTCAGTGACAGTCGCTTTCCCCTGCCACCGTGGGGAGAACTCTGGATCAGCAGCGAACACGCTTCCCATGCTGCTGCTGTGAGGAATGGGCGGCAGCATCGGCTGAGTCCTGGTGCCCAGCCGCCTCTGACCTGAACTGGGTCACTCCAGCCTGCAGCTCAAAAAGGTTGACAACTGCTGGTCTAGTAAAACCAAAATTGTTAACTGCTTTACCAGGGGGAAGGCAAGCTCCATCAGTTTATTGTACATAGGCTTCAAAAAGGACCTCAAAAAAGGATTCTCTGTCACTCAGCACCCCTACATCTCATCTGAAGTAATGGCAAACCAACTGGCTTTTATGCAGATGTGGCACATATAGCCTCCTACAGGGATGGCAAATGGAAACACTATCGTAATAAAAATACTTTAAAATTAAAACCCAAAGGAATGGTTGCTGCTGAATTCTCAGCCATGTTTTTTTTTTTAAAAAGAGACTTTCCAGTGCATTCATGTAGAGCTGGAAACTAAAAATATGGAGGTCAGCTGCTGCTGCTGCAGATGTCAGTTAGAAAACACTCCACAAAGTGAAGTTACTTACCAGGAAGCGTGGATCCTCAAGAATGTTGCCTCTGCATAGTCACACTGCTGGGATGCACGTCTGGCACCTCAGAGCTTCAGAAACTTGTAGGAGAGACATGCCTATTTGGTGCCACTCAAGCACCCTCTTGTGGCACTGAACATTTGTCGCCTGAATCTCTAAAGGGAGATACAGCCCTCCGCTCCCTCTTTTTTTTTTTTAAAGCTGGAAGAACTACTGGCATGCATGCCTGAAGTCTGCTTTTCCAGACTGCCTGCCACTTCTCTCAAAAATAGTTCTTGGTTGTTTACAATCACCTTTTTAATGATTTTGTAACTTTTAGGTACTTTCAGTGTGTTTCCATTTTTTAATGGGTACTGTGCACTTGAGGTCATAGGCCAGTTTCCCCCCTTCAGGATTCAGTGAAAACTTAAACCCTAATTCCTTTTGTTAAATGAATCTCTGGCTCTTCATTTGCTGGAATTAGGCATCTATTATGGACCAGGGTGAAGCCTCCCTAAACTGACGCTCCTTGTACACAAGGCCTCTATAACCCATACATGGGAGAACTAGCAAACCTGGCTTCAGGCTTTTGATTTAGGGAATGCTGAAAGGTAGATGATATGCCCCACATAAAGGCAAAAACGTAGCTATGCAGACACAAACGAGGTTTTAGCAAAGACAGGCAAAGCTGTTAACCGCAGTGTTAGAATCCATCCTCTGCTTGAGACCAGCCTATAGTAATTTATCCTGTCTACACTAGGAGATTACACCTATGGGCCTGTGCCAGTGGTAGACCCACCCCTGGCTGAAGTGGGGGCAATACTCACTGTATAAAAGGCCCTAGATCTCCAGAAGTGCTTGTGGATTGAAGCGATGGTTCCATTCGGGGACACAGCAGGCCATACGCAGCTCCCAAACCCTGCACGCATCATGCATAGTGAAGCACCGACACCCAGTATCCAGCTGTGGTTATATGCAAAAGACCCTCCTAAAACCCTTTTCATTTGGGGACAGAGGGAAGGATGTACCACTGGTTATTCAACCAAGTGAACAAGTTGACAAAACTAACGTATTAGTAAAAGAATGCAAACAGCAATATAAGGTGGGGAGGCTTTTAATCAACTTGCATTGTTTTTGGTAGTGACAAAGCTAAAAGAACTGCCCCTAAAGGCTAATTTGCATCTAAAACTTGTTTGCACCCTCCTATCCTTTTGTGGCGGCTCCTCACACAGGAGCCAAACACATTGTGATTAGGAGTGCTGATCTTTCATTGCGCAGGAGGTACCAGTGTGCTAGCTACTTGAAAGGGCAATTCATATTGCTTGCTTTGCAAAGGTGCCCAAGCTCCTGTTGGTCCTCTGTAGAAGTTCTGACAAAATCCTCTTGGGTACTCTGGCTGTGAGACAGCCCTTATGCACCCTCCTTGTAAGTTTTCCTACCTACAGCTAATGGCAGATGTCTAGCCTTACATAAGTAATAGTGATGTGCCATATGCAATTTGGACATACTCTGCCTTCTGTTGTTCAAGACCTACTTACTCAAGGCTGCTGCTTACTCATAGGGCATGTTTACATTACAAAATGTAGTGTAATTACATGTAGCTTCAAATGAGCAAGCCTAGTTATGACAGCAGGGTTCAACAGGATAGCTGAAAAGCACTCAAACCAAAATAAGAGCATCTACACATAAACTTCCTTCCACCTGTTTAATCTGCAGCAGTGCAAACCATGTGTAGACACACTTATTTAGGTTTAACAGCAGCCTTTTTGGTTAGGTTTTGACTTGTATTTAATGGTTCAGCTGAACAAAAATAGAAGCAACTACATCAACTTCTGCACTAGTTTAATTGCAATTCTTAAAATTTAATTTAAGTTAAAGAAGGGAGACCCTTGACTGTCCTTAAACTGGTACACGTTTGCTTGTTTATAGTGTTTTACTCTAGTCTCTGCCGGGTTATTATAAGTTTACATTTTCTTTCCCTGGTTATTCTCTTGTTCTGTAACTCCCTCATTCCACTACTACTTTCTTCCATTAGTTGCTCAGTTTTTACATTATATGTGTAAGAAAATATATTTTTGCTTTCTCTCCCCACCAAAAAAACATACCACTTCCTTTCTATGGTTAGAAAAAGCAATTAAACCACAATGGAATGACACTAAAACATACATCTTTCAAACGTGCGTCACATTTTTTGGTTCTGGGCTTCCATCTCAGACTTTCCCTTGATAAGGGCTCTTCGTTTTGTTATAGCTGTGTAGGAACACAAGCAACCCAAAGGCCCTTTGCATCTGGAATCCTCTGAAAGCAACCTGTATAAGCACTTTTCAGCCTGCAAATAAGGTTCATAACTAGACAGAGCAAGTCATTAACCTGAGCTGTAGGCGTAGCTGAAAAAAAATGGTAGAGGATAGCTTGGAGGAGACTTATACAATCAGGAACAGAGTTTTTACAGATTTGGCCTCCCTGCTTCCCAGTAGGTAGCATGCTGAAGTTGTCTGCCCCTTAATCAACTGCTGCAGAACCAAAGGAAAGGGGTTTGACAAAATTTAAATTGTTAGAATCACTTTAAACAAAAGGCTTCTACTTTAAAGTCTAATTCAATAATAATGTGTCTGAATTGCCAGCATCAAATGGAATATTCCATTTAAAGGCTAAAAACTCATATGATATTAGTGGTTGCAACTAAGTTAATATTTATCAGTCTTCTGCTAGGGACTTTTATCACATAGACAAAACAGCTTTCTACTCAGGTGACTTGGATCACAACTTTAGTAATAGGAATGAAATGGATTAGATTTCATGCGTGTAAATTTCACCTGAAGACAGACCTCTGTGCTACATACTGTACATTCTACTTATTTCTACCACTTGTAAAACGTAGCTATTAGTGACTATGTAATTTCTGTTTCTAGTAAATTTTAGCTGGTGAGTAAATACATCAGCTCAAATATCTTTTGCCATCTAAGGAAGCCACCTGCCAAGTGTACACGAGGAAGTTAAAGAACTGCCTGTGTATGCTCAGTCTGATCCAGTTCTTTAAAATGAGGATACTGCAGACCTTTACCTTTTTGCTTTCTCCTTCTGCCGACTCATCTTCCAGCTTCAAACTGGTGAAAGATTTGCTGCCAATTTCCACTCGAGTAAAAATAGCAAAAAACTGTTTTATTTTCCAAACATTCTTCTGTCAGAGAACCTGTATTGAAGGGCTTTAGATAGGTGCATGCTGACACACTGCTAATGAGCCTTAGCATCAGCAAGTGGTTTAAAAACCACCCATATTCCTATAACTAAATTGTTCAACTTTGCCTTATATATTCTTTTACTTGCATGAAAACACAGGAGGCTTCTTAAACAGTAGCTTTTCCCAAAAAAAGCTAAATGCCAATAAAGCAGCTGGTGTCATATGAAAGGACAAATTACCTTCCTGATTTTCTAAGTACGATTAAAAATATAAAAGAACGGACTAGCTTTTCTGAAAGTAACCTACTTCCTGTTATTGACTAAAATGACAAAGTGTTAGAAAGTTACTATTCTTCAGTGCCATTCTTTAGGTCTGTTCCGTACCACTCTCACTTTGGATCTTCAACTGACAGTTTCTCAAAAAAACATGGACATTAACTGACATTCAATGGAAAAAAGTAAGAAGACTTATAAATCCCTTAGAATGCCACTCGATTGAATTTTACTTGAGCAAGATTAAAAAAAAAAAAAAAAAAATACTACCTTGCATTCCTAACTTAACTCATATTGGTCTCAACAGGCTTTAAAAAACCCTAAAATACTATTTGAAGGTGGGGGGAAAAAACCAAGGCCTATTAACTCAGCCCTAGTGTGATAGTTATAGAAATAGATTGTATACCTAAGTAAATGTTAATAGTCTAGAGCTTTGACACAACCACAACTTTCAATGCTGACTTCCCTTTAAAAAGTAAATCTGGTCCCAGACATTTTTTGAGATGTCTGCATCAATTTTAGGATTCTTCATTTTTCAATTGCTGACTGCAGTGCATTTTTTTTGTGATAATCTGTTTTGCACAAGTTTTCAAACACACTCACTCAGCAAACAAGGGGCAGATCATGCTTTAAAATATATATGTGTATACACACACACACAATTTACAATTCACTGGTAAGCTGCTTGACAATCAGATGCATCAGTGCCATATGATCTGGAACTCCATCTTCCTCCTGGGAGAGGGGTTTTTTTTTTTTCCTTGAAATGCACTGACAGTTTGCATATTCCATTTCTCCAAGAAACTTTTTTGTAATTCTTACAAAAGAAATGCATGACATGCTATTATGGACAACAAAATTTAAAGTCAAGAGCTCTTTTCCAGAGCTAGGAAAGCAGCAGATACAAATCTGCCTTTGTAGCCCCATATTTCTGGAAAAAAATGGGAACTACAATTTCAGTATTCTGGATGAAGCATCATACTATTAAATGCATCTAAAAATCCTTTTCCTTTCCCAATAAATTAATTTTTAAAAATGTTAATCAGAATTCCACAGTTGTTACAAAAATGTGGGGTAGACGATTCTTAAAATTACCAGAAATGTAAATCAGGACATTTTAGAAATCACATTATCTGAAGCTGCAATTTTCCTGCTTGAATAGTTCCTCATTGGATATATGTTTTGCTGTCTTTTGCTATTTGATCCTCATTTTACTTCTGTTTTGACATGCCCTGAAGCTTTGTGACTAACATCTATCTGATATAAAGGCTAGTATTATGGGAATAAAACACCCCTTGGCAGAAGCTTTAAAATACTATTATGTTTCTCAGTGTGAAACTGAATTTTTGAATGCCCAGGCTTTAACTCCCACCGTCTGAGCAACCCTTATTTTTATAGCATTTTTTTAAAAAGTTAAAATTCAGCGGGCACGTATGCTGTATACTGGTTACTCTAAAATACTGATCATCTAAGGTAAATGGCTAAATAGCTGAAAAAAAATGATGTGTATGCATAACTCTTCTGAGCTGGATAGCATGAGTACTGCCTGTATCTTTAAAGCCTTTTATTATTCATTTAGCACTACATGTGCACGATGCTTTCCAGGTTAAACAGCACAGCTGCCCAACAAACCCAATGATTTCCAATGACACCAAGATGTTACACAGTGTGAACCAATTTCAGGTTGTATGTTTTGTTGCATAAAAATACTGACTAATTGGACCTTAAGCCATTGTGAATCTTAGAATCCATGAGAATTTAGAAACATCAGTGGGTGGTGCTAGAGTAGAAGGGAAATGAAAATACTCCTACAAAGCTGCATGTTATATGCCTTAAATAACCACATTACTAGCGTTGTTATGTACACAATTAGATCAGGAGAAAAAAATATTTTTTTTGTTTTAATCATGCAAGTATCAAATGCCCCTACAATCCAGGTTCTCAGAACATTTAGGAAAATGCCTAAACTGGTCTGACTCACTCTTTCCTGCTACCCAATACAATTACCATTGCCAATAAATACACTAATGTCTTACTTCCAATTAGGGTAACAATATTTTGTCGGAAGTTCGACGGCATTTTAGGTATACGTAATGCAGCACTGAAAGAACATTCTAAAAGAATAATTCTGCAAACCCAAGCAAATGAGGTGCCTCATTTGATGTCTAGGGAACTTAATGTGCAATAAATTACTTGCATGAATAAGGATTTGCAAAAAATTAGGTCTTATGTTGTTGAATAGAGACTGATTATTTAGGTAAATTATCATTTTTTTGTTTAGTCCAAATTACATGTACTGAACAGGCTACAAATCTGTAGGGCTCTCCTCCTACCTGTAAAAGCTCCCCTACATAAAGAAATCTCAGCTGGTTTTTTTCCCCCCCCCCCCAGATACTGTAATATTAATTTCTTAGGAAATTCTATGGACCACTTAAATCAGGGCTGTCCAACTGGCAGCCTGTGAGCTGAATACAGCCGCTCAGGCTGCTACCCAGGCACCACTCCCCACACCATAGCTCCTACTGCACGGTGAGCTGGGGTCTCCAGGCACCGTCTCCCCTCCCCTCCCCACTTCATTTTTTGCTTTCTGACCATGTCCCAGGGAAGGGACCCAGGAAGAGGGGCTGGGCTACCTGTACAGCATGTGTAACAGGGTGGGTGGCTAGGGAGTGAGGCTCCTTGCATGGCGGGTACAACAGAGGGACAGAAGAGGGCAGCTGCTACATGCAGCCCACATGGGACATGGCCCGTTGGTCGGTGGCCTATGCAACATGCAGCCTCCCATCAAACAGAAGCTGGACAGCCCTGACTTAAACCTTTGATCATGGTTATTGATCAATAAAGTAGGACGATTTTTTTCACCAAAAATAATTGTATTTGGTAGTTTTGTAATGGTACAACTGAATCCAAAACGTTTTTAGAACTTACCTTAATTACAGCAATCTGAAGATCCTGCTTCTCTGCTCTTTAAGTGAACTCTTCATCCAATACATACTGAATTGCCTTGTTTTCATAAAAAGGCCTGATCTACACAGATTTTGTACCTACTTAATTACTTCAGTTATTTTCTATTGAAATAATTAAATGTTCTACCACTAGTATGGACCGTGCATCCTCGTATAAAGATGCCCTTTCTTTCATAGGAACCAGCTATATAAATATCAGCACAGTTATAGTGGTGTAACTGTACTAATCCTAAGAGATTGTGAATTGTGATTATCCTAGACTGGTATGGAAAAAAGCCATACAAGTTTAAGCAGGGCCCCCTTTACTTCTGATGTTACTTACTTAAAGAAAAAAAAAAAAAACATTTCTGCAAAATATTTAAAACCTAAAATGGAAATTTAAAATGAAAGTTTATACAAAACAAGCATTAAATCAATCAAATAAATAATTAAGTGTCTGCTGAAACAACGCCAGACTTATTCATTTAAGTAGGGACAAAAGGATCAACAGATAACTATAATTAATTGTCTATTCTAGCTGTATTTCTCAAAGAAATGCAGTAAAATATAGGGGTTAGGCAAAATTAAAAAAAATTATAATTTGAAAGAGTTCAAAAGTAGCAGTCTTGATACATAAATTTGAATTTAAAGCATTATAAATGCTACTAAAATAGAACAACTTAAAAAGGGGTCCCCTTGATGTTTAAAAATTCAAGCTATATAGCACACTTGCCTTAAATTTAATGTCTCTTAATAGATAATTTAAAAGTTCAAAATTAAAAATTAAATCCTGCTAAAAATATAGCTAATGAAAGCTGGGAAAAAGGAATATTTGTATTCATTAAATTTCCAAGTGAGATAATTTCATTAGGCACCTATTTATCAGGTGCTCTGTAAATGTGAAATGAAAGATTTCACATAACAACACTCTTTAGCTGGAGTCAATCAAAAAACATGCTAATAGCACAAAAGTCTTGTTCAGATTACAAAATAATATTTACTTACCTTTAAGTGAGCTAACAAGAGTTTTAGGACACCAACACAAACCCTACAAAATTATAATATGCACTACAATACCTCTGCCTTATTTCCTTTTATATGTTTCTGTGCGTGTGAAAAATGTGCGAGATGAGCACACAGAAGGAAAATAAAGAGTACTAGTCCCACTTAAAGTATAGCATTAAGTGAACAAAAAGATAGGAAGACCACTTCTCATCTATCTGAAAGCTGAAAGTTGTTTCTAAAATATAAGTTCCATTGAAAACTACGTTGAAGAGTTCAGTCTTTACACCGGATATGCAAATATAAAACCTGAGATGTGCCAAAGCTAAATTAAATTGTGAAAAAAGTTGTTAGTACAATGAAATGCTAAAACAGGTGTGCCTTGTACAATTTAGAATCTTCTGAATTTTAGCTCCTACCAATACTTACCTCCGAGAACAGAAATAGGTATAGGTTTTGGAAAGCACAGAGTGGCTCGGCAGCTGGTCCAGAAATCAGTTGTGTACAGGTTGGTAAACCCTAGTCAAATAACATAACTTACAAATGATGCCAGCAAACCTTCAAATTTTCTGATGTGCATGTGTGGAATCTTTGAAGGTGGAGAGAAAAAATTTAGAGTCATAGTAAGAAGGTACTAAGCTTCCTAATCTTGCAGAGGCAAGAATGGGTGGGTACTGAAATAAAATTAAATGATTACTCAGGAATATCCCTATACGATACATACATTTGAACAACAGTGAAGATGAAATGGCAGCAGTCTTTTCTGGCTTTACTGCATTGTAATTATGATCGCTTGCCCAGGACGGTGTGCTGTTTTCTGAGGCTGGCTCTTTAGCAACTGGCTGAGTGTTCGCCTCAGTCTTGGGGGTTGTCACCACTGCCTTCTTCATGTTCATCTCTCTTTTCTCAGGAATCTGTCTCTTCTGGGAGGACACAGGTTTAATACCTGCCTATATAAGTAGTAAAACCTTCATTAGTAATACTTGTAATCCCAAAAAGGACACATATAAAAAATAATTGTTTCTTAATACATATACAGTAAATACATTTGAGAGTATACAAATCAAGATTCAGATTCAGGTCTCTAAAGCTAGGATAAGGCATTAACTTAGCAGGAGAAAGTGTTAGGTAACCTAAGTTATACAGAGATCCTGCCAAGAAGCTGATACTGAACTGTACTTAGCATTAATTATGTGGACATCTCCATACCCAACTATACCTGCCATTTTAAAGTAGATTACAGAAACAGACAACTAAAGTATGGCTTTAAAAGGTCTCTAGAAGTTAACTTTTATTTAGTTACAGTAGACAAACCCTCTACCTACGTAGCTCCTACCTCCCACAACCCCACTACATTAATCTAGAATTCTAAATCCGTAACTTAGTTCTAATAAAAAAATCCACAAAATTATTTAAGAAAAAGCTGTTGATAGTGTTTACAGGGCATTTAAATAGGAGGACATTTTAAAAGCTCTCACTTTCCTGTTGTCTTCATGTTATTAAAATAAATCCAATTAAAATGTTATTTCAAGACAGAAAATAGCAAAAATATGGAAGGAAAGAGTTCCTCTCCAATATAATATCTTGCAACCATCTCTAAATTAAAAACTACTAAAAACTGTGCAGAAACATACAGAATCAAGTCACCATGCTTCAGGACAATGGCTGCCCCAAAGTTTTTCATTATATCATGCACAGGCACACACTTACCTGTGGCTGAGGTTTTGGTACAGTTGATTTTTCAGATTTTGGTTTGATCTTCTCTTTTAGTTTTGCATCTTTGCCTGCACTGAGAAATTTCATGGTGGCTGCAGCGTGCTTAAGAATGCAGTCACTACTGCAATACACAGAATCAGGCTGAGCCACATTAAAACAGCCAGGACCAATGCATTTAGATGCACCAGGAGCCTCAGTTACCTGAAGGGTGAAACACAGAAAGTTCAAACTAGTTTTTTAAAAAAACTAGTACTCTGCAACATTTTAGCATCTATGTGTTAATCTTCTTTCAGCGTGCACTTCACGCATGCTTGGTGGTAGTGATACAGCAGTGTGTAAATGCTAAATTAGAAGTATAACAGCACTTTTCAGTAAGCATCAGACTCTACAGTGACCTATAGTTGTGTATAGGATAACAGCAGTCAGCCTAAACACTTGACTCTTTAAAGGTCAATAAAGTACTTATACAATCATTACAATATAATCTATAAGAGGGTCTCTTGATTAATATTAAACAGAAAAGCATCAGAGATTTGAACCTCATTTCTCATGGAATTAGAGATATTGGAGAAGGAAGAGACCTATCAGAATAACAACACTGTCAGTGCAAAGGATGCTGTAGGCAGTGGTTTTCTCCTGTTTTGTCCAACGTAATTTAAGAATTTGAGGCAATGGGGAAGACTGTTACAGCCTAATACTTCTCTCCCTGTCAGGTTATAAAGTTCCCCTGACACTCAGTCCAAGATGTGCAAGTTTCATGCCACTACTTGCAAGTCATATCAGTGCTGTAAACTAAATAATTCCTCTCCCTCCTCAGCATTAAGATATACTAGTAACAGCTGCTTTGAAAATGTGAGATAGGACTAGAAAGAAATCTACAGATATTTGAGTGATGTTATTACATTTCCCTTTTGTTACTGTTTAGTTGCAATATACCTATTTAACTCCATCCATGGTCCAAGTAGATAGTGCACTGGACTAAGAGTCAAGTAGTCTGGATTGTAGTTCTTACTGTACTAAATCTACAGATGAAAAGCATTTTATTATTCCTTCCTCATGCATCATATATTCCTCCCCCCGCTCTCTTCTTATAGCCCTTCCGCTTGTCAAAGTTCTTTCCATAATGTGTTGATCAGAATCAAAAAAGTAACCTTTCACGTACAGTCAAAACAGTTGGGGGAGAAGTTTATGATCTCTGCACTAACAAACCAAAATGGCACTGGCTTTTTTAAATGTCCTATCCCAGTGTATGCTCATGCACTACCTTGCACTTTTTTCAAGTTTATCATATTTTGTTATTTCTGCTCTTGTATCTAATCACTCCATACCCTATCACATCTCCATCCTCACTGGTTATTCCCTCTTCCAGACCACTAGTGAAGACGTTAAATAAGAACATGGGGTTGACTTACACACCGTGTCGACTTATATACCAAAATACAGTACCTAATACTTCCTATGACTAAACTCTATTAGATAGCCTTTCCTGACTCAGTGTAGTGTTGTTTCCATTTATCACTTAACATTTAAATCCACAACAGTGCAGCTAACCACAACGATCTGAATAAATCTTTCAATTAAGATGTAACGAGACAGTACTAGTTGCTTAACTAAAACCTGAATACCACATTACATGGAAATAATTTTATTCTTCAGAATAACCCCACAGTGTGCATACATTTTTTACATCTAACTATAATATATAATAAAAATTAAGTAAATGCTCCTGAGAAGGAATCTCATATTTTAGTTCAGTCTGTCTCCGTGTCAAGAAGGGCCTAATCCTGTACCACTCAAATTAATGGTAAAATTGCCATTACTATTATTTTATTACCATATTTTATATAGAAGACCTAGTCATGGACAAAGACTCAGTCCTTGTCATGGACCTAGTGTACAGAAGACTTAGTCATGGATCAAGACTCAAGTGTGCTAGTGCTATACAAACACAGAACAAAAAGACTAAATGTTTTCAGCCAGGACTAAGACCAAAGCAAGAGAAAAGAGAGCTGAAGACAGATGGAAAAGCACAAGGAAACAATACAAACTGTAGTGATCAGCACAATAGGCTACAATCTCAGCACAGAAAGAATGCTTATTTTGCAGGCATCACAGTAAGCAGCAGTTTAAGGAGGACTTGGGGCACTAGTTCCCAAAAACTGAGAGTCACGACCTTAAATGGGGTCACGGCATCAGTGGATGGGGTCGCAGCGCAGTGCTCTTTGCCACACCAGGTCTTACCTACTGGGCTGCAGAGGCCCGAGGAAAGGGCAGCAGAGCAGGGAACCCCAAGTCCGAAGCCCGCATTCCCCCCCTTTCCAGGCTCCACTCTGGCTGTGCCACCTGCAGGAGAGGGGACAGGAGTGGGGAGCTAGGCTCTGTGCTCCAGCCTCAGCAGCTGCTGCTTCCTGCAGGCAGCACCCAGGGCTCGGGCACTGGCCCTGGGGCACCCGGGGACAGTGGAGGGCTGCAGACTGTGAGTGAAGGTCACTGGGATCGAGAAGGTGGAGTGCTGCGAGTGAGGAGTGAAGGGCCATGCTGAGGAAATGGGGTCATGCTGAGGAGAAGTTTGGGAAGCACTGGCTTGGAGGCAGTAATGAGGCAGGCTTGCTGTGTATACCAATCTCCTTCCAACCATACAAAAGCATGGGAAAAAAGACAAAGGAGTTGTGGGATTCAATGCTAACTGTACTACAATTATTTTTACATCAAAATGTGCCCAGTTTATCAAATTTTAAAAAAGGAAAAAGAAAAAAAAAAAAAGATCTTTTCCTCTGAATACTTGTTTCATAAACTCTACCTATATTCAAATCAAGCTGGATCCATCGATCTCTAGTACTAGATGGTCTGCAGGCCAAACCAGGCTTTTAGTTATACCTGTGCAATAGGGCTTCGGTCACTGATTCAATCTGGCGAAATCAAATCAGGAGACCCATTAATCTCTCTGATTCGATTTGATAATTCATTCAGACATAGCCACAGTTTTGTATGCTTTTTTCTACATACCTCAAGGTATCAGGCAGTTCATGAATGCTGAGATGGTGGGGGGGATGGAGCATCCTCCGGAAGCGCTGGAGGCCGGCGGGGGGTCCCCCAGCACACTCAGCAGTGGAGATGGAAATGGACTAGAAGCACTTCTGGTCCACCGCAGAGCGCACAGGGGACCCCTGCCCTGACCCCCGGCTCAGCAACTGGTGCCTCCTGGGTCGCCGGGGGGGGGGGGGAAGGAACACCTGGAGTCCTCCCTGCAGCTGATCGCCAAGCCACGGGGATGCAGGGGGAGGGGTCCCCTGCGCACCTGATGGCAAACCCGGAAGCGGGTCCTGTGGAACGCTCCACCGCCCCACCATCTCAGCATTCACGAGCTGCACCTGGTACCTCAAGGTATGTAGGAAAAAAAACATTAAAAGCTGTGTCTATGGCCAAATTGCTGATTTTCCGAATCCGAATTGAATCTTTAGATTCGGCCGAATCGAATCGGGACAGCGACAAATCAACAAACTGAATCACTGCCCCCCGAATCGGACCAAATCCAAATTGAATACAGCCCGCTTCGCACACCCCTACTGTGCAACCTCATCTTTTTCAAACTATGCCTGCAGTGAAAACTGTATAACCTACTGCCATAGGGTTATTTGGTCATAAAACTACACAAGTCTGATATTGAATGTGCTTAAGGAATACAGCTAAGGTAAGAATAAGAAGCCTTATATATAGCCACTTTTAATTGAGTTTTATTTAAGAAGGCTCCAAGACGTGTAGGACTAAAATTTATTAACTAATCAATCGTGAATAAAGCCAGTAGAGCAATTAGAATTTCACTTGTTATTACAGTAAATAATCCTTACCTATCTGTAAAACCATTTCTGAATTTGACAAAATTAGTATCAACACATGGGAATAATGCATTAAAACTTATCAATATAAAATGCAAGTGCTCTTTTAAAAACAAATATAATGAAAGGTATTTATTTTACAAACTTGTCTGTAGTAGATGAGTGGAGACTTTCTATGCTTGTTACATAAAGTTTTCACTCTAGAGTTCTCACTTATCCCTGAATTTAGAACTGGAGTAGAATTAGCCAACACAGAAATCCAGTGCAAGTTATAATTTCCATACACACTGGCAACAGTCTGAAAGAATTACTAAAATATTAGACATGTTTTAAGAGCCATTTTTAAACAACAAGCTCTACTTATTAAGAGCTTAAATGAGTTATGTGATCAAGCTACTTAAAACTAGCTGGAAGCAGACAAACTGGACCAACTGCGAGTATGAACTGACAAGTATTCTGACATTACTAATTGGACACTTTCTGCACTTATTTGAAAAAGGACAATTTTAAAATAAAAACCAACCAATCTGGAATTTTAAGAGTAATAAAAAAAAAAAAAAAAGGAATTGAGTCAGTGCCCTGACTCCCCAAATTACCATGTTAAAAAGTCTAAAAGATGCCTAATATGCAATTAAATTATTTTCCCTGAATCTTGATGTACAGTTTGTAAATATGCATTTCAAAATGAAAATGTTCTAACAATTGTACTACTAATTCAGTTCTAGGTCAACATATTTAATTATCAGAAGAGAAACAAACATCAATTTAAATACAGTATTTTTTAAATATAAAAACATGTTAAATGTCATAGCCCACAGATGAACTATTGTTCCAATATAGCTGGTAAAATAAGACAACTAAAATACTTACAGGTTGAAATATCTTGAGTTTTTTCTTCCCACTTGGATTGGCAGCTTTTTCAATCCGACCTTTGATTCCTTGGTCCTCAATGGACTTCTGTTCGACTACGCCAATACTTGTGAGCTCTGTACCATCAGTATTTAATTGCCTTGACTTTGCTTCTTGTTGGTCTGCTTCTGAAATGGTCTCATCTTGGCCCTGCAGAATGGTGCAATTTGGGCAAATGTAGTCCTCTCCATTCCTTTCCAACAGCCGCCCACGAGCCTCAGAAATCCCCACACAGTCACCATGAAACCATTCCTCACATCTGTCACAACAAATCATAAATCTGGAAAGAGATGACAAGATACTGAAGTGTAAGTAACACAGAATTCCAGAATAGCAATATACTTGCAGTAACTTACTATAACTTAGAAATGTGAATAAATATGTATATGCATTCTATTAAATATAATCAAATTAAATATTCTTCATACTCCCTCAGATTACCAAAAATATTTATCTCTGTCCCAAAATGCAAACATTAATAGAAGACTTATTTCCTACTGGAAAAGAAGCATTATTTAAACAGTATTTTTAGATCAGGATTTGGCAATCTACAGCCCATGGGCCAGATGAAACCACCAAAAGTCACTGGATCTGGCCGGTGGAGCTGAGGCATCAGCAGTGATGTTGGGCCTCTGTGGTATTCAGCAGGAGGCTCTGCCCGCAAACATGGACATATGGCCAGGTCCTAGTGTCAGCCCAACTTGGCCCCGAGCTGGGCCATTCCAGCCCACCACCAGAAACCTTTGCTGACTGCTGTTTTAGATAACATTTTCCATATGTACAGCTTACCTATTATTGTGAGGCTGGCGACAGATACAGTAGAGTGTATTTGGATCATAAATCTCAGACTCAGGTTTGCTTTTCATGAATTCTTCAGGCTCTTCACCTTTGATCACCTTTGCTCCCAAGGGAGATTTTATTTCCTTCTTGACCTGAAGTTCTTCTGTAGGATCCTCAGATGCATCTACTTGACTGTCAATCTCAGTGCAGTCTGTGGACTCGGGTTCTTGTTTGACAGGCACCTCAGCCTTCACTTGATTTCCTTCCTGGGTACCACCTGTTTCTGCAGGATTCTGTTCAATATGTCTTTTCCTAAGGCGGTTCTGTATCTCTTTCAGTGTCAATTCTGCAGGTTTTTGTTCAATACGCTTCTTTCTTAGACGATTCTGTAGTTCCTTCAGAGTCAATCCATCGCTATCACTATCAGAAGTGTCATCATCATCTTTTCCACCTCTGTTTTTTGAGACAGTCTGATCCTTACCATCTCTAGAGTCCCTTTTTTGAGTGCTAGTTTTTACATCTGGGGTGCTCTCTACACTGCCTTCAGAGGCAGTCTCAACATCTGTAACTGGACAGGATGCAGGTTCACTTGAATCTTCAAGCGAAGTAGGAATAATTTTCCTCCCTCTACGTCTTACAGTTGTAAGAAATTCTTCCACCCTTTCAGTACGCTTGGGTTGCCGTCCGCTACGTCGGAGGGACAAGTTTTGCTGCTGCTGCTGCGGTTGTTGCTCACTAGTGTCTATATCAATATCTCCTGCACCTTCTCGCTTAGCGATTGTAGTCCTTCGAAAACCCCATGTTTTCTTGAATTCCTTACTTGTGGGCTTGATGGCTTTTTGTTCCTCCTCATTGCTTTGCTCACCTTTATCGTCTAAAGCTGACACTTAAAGAGTAAAATTTTAAGAAAGAATTCCTCATTTAGGGTAATAAGTTATTTATTTTTTAACACATAATTTTTCCAAACCTAATTAAGTTTTCTTTGGGAAACTAGATATAGATGTAAAAGATGATATACCCCTAAGTGGGGGTGCTTTTCTGATGCACTCAGATTTCTTACAGATTCAGGGTCCAAGGTAGCAAAATCATCCTATTACACACTGTCATGCAATTCTACACTTCATTTTGTGGTCATGATAAGAAAAAAACAGGCAACCTCTCTCCTAAATACCTGTGGTGTTCCATCTGACAGCAGGGCTTGCTTATAGGCTCACTTAATGCTATGTCAACATAATCCAGCTGCTAGGAATAGCTCACCCAATACATCCTTGTCTCTCATGGTTTAAGCATGTTAGAAGCTTCCATAATACACTAGTAGGGATGTGAAAGGTTAAACAATTAACTGTTAAGTGTGGTGATAATGAGGGAGTTTACTGGATCTCCCCACCAACTCAGTCTGGCAAGGAACCGGGCAGGGAAGCCACAGGATGCCCCAGCAGAAGACTGTAGGGCAGGCAGGAGGGATGGAGGAAGGAGCGAGGAAGAAGGGGAGTGGGGGACAGAGACTAGTACCCAAAACCTATGAGAAAAACAGGAAGCATTCTAATGACTCAATTAAGCAATTAGCTGTTCTTCCACAGGTGCTCCCTCTTTCCCAGAACATGGCTTCAGGTGGGCTGTTGTCTGGCTGGGCTTGCCTCTTCTTCACCCACCCCCAGTCAAAGGGCCCCAAGAGCTGGGATAGAGTCCCAGAAGCTGTGTTGGAGCTGCTGTGTTACTGGTTAATTATTTACCTGATTGTTTAAACAATATAATTATAGGGAGGTTAAACAAGTATTTTTTAGACAACATTTACATCCCTGTACTCTGTATATGCCTTAAATATAAAGGGATGTAAATCCTGGCTGCAGGGTCAATGGGAAAATTCCTATTGATGAAGCTGTTGCTTTAAAAAAAGCTTATACCATGCATCTCTGATTTAGTTAGTCTATAGAAGGTACAAATCTATCCTGCGTTCTGCCTGACTTAAAACTAACATGGCTAGCTACCTCTCAAAATTCCTTTTTGGCCCCAATAACTTCAGGATTTCATAAAACAGTATTACTGTGCCTAAAGGACAGTCCAGACAATGACTACTCCCAGTTAGATAACTCAGAGAATGGACCACGCTATACACAATCTGTTTATAGTCATTTCAGTCAAATGTCTGTTCCCTATTTACCTCTACCATTTTTTGAAAAAAAAAAAAAATTTAAAAGTTTAAAATTGATCAGGGAGGGGGTGACTGTTTTGGTTTTTTTTTTTTAAATTCTCAAGAATAAAACACAGGAAAAAGATATACTGGCAGGCTGGGTTTTTTGTTTGTTTGTTTTTTATCTTTTTCAACACTTAAGAGCTAGTTTGAATGTGTCAAATACACTGCAAATCATATGACAATGGCACTACCACTCACTATTATTTATCAACTCTGAGAAACTCACTCATACTGGGTGCTTATGGGTGGAAACATGGAGGCAAGTTAGGACTTCCAGGTGCTACCATAATAAAAAAAAAAAGCAGCAGCTGCAGATTGGCTCATGGCAACAGAAACCTAGAGCTAACCTTTACAAATCTGATAAAAACCCAAAGTCATTAATGTTACAACAATTTCAGTCTAGGTTTCTTGGGCATTTCTAGGAGGTGAAAGACACCAGAGTGCAGAGATTTATCAGATTATTGATCCAAAGATAAATCACCAAGTGATCAAAGTATGTATTCCACCCATCTTTGTGGAGCAATCAATCCTGATCAACTGATCCCTACAACAAATCCTTTCAGAAGGGATCCTCCAAAAAGCATAAAAAAAAATAAAGTTGTTAGGAGCTATTAATGTTGTGGACGCACTGCAAAAAACTGAAAACAGCAAAACTCATCGCAAACAGTGCTTCCTGCTAAAAGCAAATCACTATTTACAGGAGCATTAATCTATCAAGTCAGCTTTTCCACAGCCCATGCTGCTTGTGGACAAAACCTAGATCTGGGGTGCCCAACCTGCAGCTCTTAAGAAGTAAATATTGCCTCCCTGAATCTTTGCACAAGCAGCGACCAGCTTCCACAGCTGTTACATCACATCATTACATATTACTGTGGCTTTTTGGCAATGTAAATTGCTAAATTCTGACTCCTTCTGAGGCTCAGGTTGGCCACCCCCTGACCTAGATAAACAGACTAATTGTCAAGTATAGGTAGAAGAGATTATTACACTATTCTTAATGGTCAAAGACTCCTCTTAAACCACTGCCCAGCTGCTAACACTCATCTGTTTAAATCAGGGACTGTTAGGTTGATCTCAACTGCTGCAGTAGCATACAAGAAGAAAGGCAGTTTCACAGGTAACCAACAGTTCAAGATTTCAATTTATTCAGAAAAATACAAGGGAGAAAAAAAACCCATCTGCTAAGAGTGAAATCAACCTCTGAATTAAATGTTGGATGTACCTGTCTATCCTGATTTGTCTGTGTTTATAAATCATCTGGGTAAGTGACCATATCTTTGATTTTTACTGAAAACTCTACACTGACAGGGGCATTAGAATATAGTGCTCTTCCTAAGAAATATATTTGGACATTAAATTGAACAGTTTTTTTTTTTTTTTTTTTTTTTTTTTTTTTTAAAGAAAGAAAACTTACCAGGAGAACTGTTTTCCATGTTGTCAAGATTAGATTCAGATTCAACTGTCACTGACTTTGAACTTATAGCTTGTTCCATAGCAGGAACACCACTGTTCCCAAACTGCAACTCTAAAAATAAACATAGGGCTCAAAGCTTAATTGCTTGGTCTAGAGATTCTGCAGCATCTATTAACAGAAATTTAAAGCAGAAAATTCTTTGCACTATAACTGAATAAGAATGCAAATACAAAGGTAAACTGAATGTACAAGTCACAATTACAGAAAGTGCAAAAACTCAGATTTCAAAGCGACTCCAGAGGTAAAGTATTGCATAGTATTCCACATATGTCTAACTAACAGGGCTCAAAATTATTGCTGGTTTTCCTTAAGCATTTTGAATAATTGAAGGCTGAAGTATATACTCAGATAATTTATACGCAAACAATGCTGTCAGCTATATTAAATGCTGCATTTGAGACTACACAGGCCGTGTCTACACAAGTGGCAGCAACAACGATGCTACACTACAGCACAGTAATCTTGGACTCCCGTGCAGTCAGCGTCATTAAAAAGCCATTAACTGATGCTACTGCACAGTAACTTGGGTTCCTACAGAGTCATTTAGTACTTGATTATGTAAGTACTAAACAGATGCACAGTCAGCATCTCAGGTAGACACAGCCTCAGTGCAGGTATTTAATCCCAAAAATGTACAGGTTTTACAAAACTAACATTTTACAAACAAACACCTCCTTACGAATCTGAAAAAAATTAAATTTACTAATGGCAAAAGGAATTTACTGATCAGTTTGCAAGTTTGAGAAAATGTGCACAAATAAACTGGTGTCATAATAAAAAATGTAGAGTGAAGATTTCAAATATTCCTTAGAATAATGTAAGGTCCATCAAAGAAACTGGGCACAGTTTTTGTCCTGTTTGCAATCTGATTATAATTACTGTTCCAGCACGCTTATCCACAATCTAGCGCTATGAGTGTGTGTAAACAAAAAAAAAAAAAACAACCCTGTGAAAATTAGTGCCGAATTAAACACATTTTCCCCTATAAAACAAAAAGCTGACTCATACGTTTCTAGATAGAAGAAAACAATCTTGCAGTTAGGTTTATATCCAGAGGCAGTTATTAGTATTTTCAAAACCTGCTTATTTAAAACTACAGAAGTACAAACCATAACATCTGAAAAAAGAAACCAATTATTCTCTCAGAAGCTTATCCAAATCTGTGGCAAGGAAAAGAGTGGTAGTTCACTGCTACTCTCCATGACTATAATGTATCATTTTATCAGTACCTTGCTGACATTATAGATATACAAAATTTGGAAATGTTTAAACATTTTAAAAACAAGTATTACGTATTTTCTAGAAGGGACTTTTGGCAAAACGTTGCTTTTCTTTCACTTGACCTCTGAACAGAACATGAACCTCTATTTGAGGTTTTACAACTTGCATTAATACCAGGAACATATTAAGAACAAGACTGAAAAATATTAAGATCCCATTTCTCCACTTGGACAGAGTGGAGTTTAGTTGCTGCTGGGATCTAGCATCAGAGAAAGTTGCAGCAGCAGAGTAATTTCTCTCCCTAATTTATGCCCCAGAAAAGATGACTACCATGCATGCACCTGCTTCACTCACAAAATTCTCCCAATATAACTGTTTCTTCCCTTTACATTTTTCTACCAGCACAGAGACTAAACTTCTATTTGTTTTTAAAACAATCTTCAACTACCAAAATGACAGTTCCCCCAAATAAGTTATCATCACCCTATTACTTTCCAGCACATCATGGAGAAAAGAAGGCACACCACTGATTTTAAACACAGACAAACATGGTCTCCGAGACTTGAATGGAGCTTCGTATCATTTATTCCTTCCTCTGGAAAATTCTGCCCACTGTTCCAAACAGTAGGGAAGAAGCAAAGATGAGGTTTAATAGCCATCTTTGAGTAATGCATTCAGCACAGTGCTGGAAGTAGAATCAACTTAGCTGCTTGCACGGAGATCCCATTTGTGAAATCCAGCCTGTCTTATGAGAAAAACTGAATAAGGCCTCATTCTGCTGAGTCTACTTCTTGTCAACTAAACCCAGTAACTGGAATTGAAAGGGTGCTTGATGCTCAGAATGTTTCTTCTGTGTGCAAGTGAAATGATCTGCTTCTGTTCACAGTATTTTGTCACTGCTGGGGAATGTTGGAGGTTTCACTTATCTTGGTTCAGCAAGCCTTGATTGACTACTTCCATCACTTTCAAGAGTCCCAGCTGAATAGATGGGAGGAAGTGGCAACATGTAGAGGATTCTGCTTATCGCTGAAAGTCAATTACCTCTTTCCTGGAATCTAAATAGCTTACCCTCCCTTTTTTGGTTTCAGCAATTACTTTATTAAGAGCTTCCTCAAACAGGTTGCTCTCTTTCTCTGTCCCCCACCTGGTATACCTTCAAGACACTATAAGATATTAAGGAACCTGCCCTCAACAGCCTACTTCTGTAATAGTCATCTCATTATTGCTGTAGGTCTAGTTGTGAGCCTCAGGGATTCAACAGCCGAATAAAACAGCAAAAACCTTGCCAAGCTATCTTAAGGATCTGAAATCAGTGCCACAAGTCTTTTGAGGTAACATATGAGAAGACATGCATCAGACTAAAAGTAGCTTGAGCAACACACATAGAAGGAGAAAAGCTTTAATACTCTATATACTGCCTAAGAATTATAGGGCATCTGTACACATGCTTGTGTAGCGCATACATTTGCATAAATGGTGAAATGTGCATCAGCACTGACAAAATGGTGGCAGCATGCACTTACACTGAAGGTGTTTTATTTCAAAAGCACACTGCTGCCATCTTCTCAGCGCTAACTGCTGTTTATACAAATGCATGTGATGCAGCACTGGGCACCTCAGTTCACGTGCAGAGCAGACAAATGTATGTGTATAAATGTCCATAGTAAGGACTGCTCCCTGAGGTAAAATACTGCCTTCTAAAGCAATTTGCAGGTCATTCACAAGATTAGAAATGCCCAAGTTAGCCTGTAAAAGTATGACAAACCAACTTTTACTTTGTGGTTGCACAGAATTAATGAAGCACTCTGACAACCCCTTTTATGATTAAAGCTTTATTAAGCTCAGGAACCATGTCAAGACGCTTAGGGAGTTCTCTGGATAACGAAAGGAAGCATCTCTTCATTACCTAACTATCCTTCTGTGCACAGTAAATGGATACAGGCATTCAAGCCTGAATCCTAAATAAGATGACTATGCAAAAATTTGAAACCATCTAGAAAGTTCCTTTCGTAAAAGTCTTCAGAATCCAAATTAGATGGCATGAAGAAATCCTATCTGAAAATTTCTTGTATAACGATTTGCTTGAAAATGCACTTGGGTGAACACAAATATCTTATTTCAGTTATAAAGCAGCTTTAAAAGAAGCTGAAAATGTTTCATCTGGAAACTCCAATAGTCTTTTAGAAGTTGAATTGTACCCAGCTGCCCGAAACTGCCTGTCACTTCTTGAAATCCTGATGGAATAATCAGGACAAGAGGTTAAAATGAAAATCTTTGAGGGAGTCAGCCTGAACAATTTGATTCAAGAGTCCAAGAGAAAAAAAAAAATGTTCATTTATCTGGAGAAGTCACCTCTGGGTATCTTCTCTGGATACTGCCGAAATGCCATTTTCTTTCCTCTTTGGAGAAGAACATTTCAAGAAGTGGAGAAAGGACTGGTTTAGTAATGTTAGTAGACAGCATTTCAGAAGATATTAAACATATCCTTCTAAAACTCTCTCTAATAGGACTGCTTGGATATAATTATGTTCAGCTGTAAAGACTTT
>NW_017728942.1:8898814-8916782 GCF_001723895.1 Crocodylus porosus
AAAAAATAAAAAAAAGTATTATCATATAATTCCCTGGAGGAGAAGGGGGTAACTACAGAGAAAGTCTGTGTTGATTTAATGGATTTTATTTAGTTTCTGAACTCCTATGAGATTTCCTTAGCAGAGAAATAGTAGAGATAAAATGACAGAAAACAAACATGCAAGGCAAGGCCACTTTATAAAAGACCCCGTAATTTGGGAGTAATCTGATCAACTACTCGCATTAATTAAGCATCCATGCTACAGCATTTAAAACAAAATGCATGAAATGCAGATGTCCTGCTAAGATGAAATAATAATTGTTTTACTGCAACTAGGACATATGTTGCTGCTGCAAGGTTGAGAGATCTGATTTTAAAAAAAACTAACTTGTACTTATTTGTGAACTATTTTCATGCCCTTTCCTTGGAAAAATTATAAACTTTTAACCTGGGTCAATGAAGAATTTTACAGTACTAAACACAACTGAGTCACAATTTAATTTTTAAATTCTTGTTAAAATCTGCTCCACACAGGAAACCTAAACATTCTATTAACATCTCTTTATGACTAAACTTTGGCAATTCTTTCAAATATCTTGTGCACTGTAACAAAACTGAATGATACATTTTATCCTACTTAAATTTAATAACAGAACTGAGCAGATTTGAAATGTATATTTGGCATGCTGTGAATTTAGCCAACAACCAGTCCATAAGGGGATTTCAGTATGCTGTTACTTTCAATTTCACTATTTTTAGGTCTTGCAGTGTGCACTGATGAGATGGCTCATTTCAAGAATTATACTATCCCTTATGACATATTAGGCACAAAGCCCTCTAGAGTTCACCTGTGAGCAAATGGTCCCATGCATATGTCTATTTAAATTTAGAAGAACACAAAAATGTAACCCTGATGATCTGCCATCTTTTTTTTAAATCCCCACATTTACAAACTAAATAAAATAAGGAACTTTTTACACAATTGTGTTGAAAACCGTGTTTAAAGGACTTTTCATAAGACATCTTCAGTGGGATGCTACTGTTAATAGAACCACCTAAACAAGCCTATACCGAGTCAGTATTCATAGAAATTGGCTATAACTTGTGTTATAGCCAGGAACAAAAAATAATTTGAAGCTAATACAGTAATAGAACACTGAACCACTCTCCTAGCTTTGCTAACTCAACACATTCATAATTTATTTCTGAACTTGACAGTCTTGTGTGAAAGGTCACCCTTGCAAATATCATTATATGCTTATATTCATAAATTTAGTTTTATAATTTAATAAGGTTAAAATTTTAAAATATCAGAAAACTGCAGTGACACTCATACATCCAGAAGAAATTGCAATAAAAGCAGTTATGATACAACAGATTAAACAATTAATATTTTACATCTTTGTTTACCTTGGAAGATGAAGAAATGTTAAGAGTTACAGCAGAGGATATCCAAATTCTGAGATTTAAATTCCAGATAAAATGCAAAGAAATAAGAA
This sequence comes from Crocodylus porosus, assembly GCF_001723895.1. Taxonomy (NCBI): domain Eukaryota; kingdom Metazoa; phylum Chordata; order Crocodylia; family Crocodylidae; genus Crocodylus; species Crocodylus porosus. The sequence goes on from NW_017728942.1 coordinate 8,900,295, forward strand.
GAGTCTTCAATGTCCTCTATATGCTTTACCTGACACAGCATTAGAGGTTTGGATGGTTTCTCCCTGTAGATCTGAATGAAGACAGCCAGAGGAGGGCAGCAATAGATCAGTGTCATTCAGCATAATCTCTAAAGCACGGGCTGAATTTGACAATTCAGAAGTCTCCTGTTCATTCTGATAAGAATATGGAGACACAGACACCATTGATCCTTCTTTTGAAGCAGACTCCTGGGGGAAAAAAGAAGAAAAGGAAGTTTATTTAGCTTATTTACTTTTCCTTTATACATTAGCATTTCCAGGGAAGTCTTCAGAATTTTAAGTTGTTACAAAGTTTGTTAATAAAAAGGAACAGGTACACCAAAATAGCAAATAAGTTTCATATTTTCTTTCCTAGGAAAGACATTGCAACAAAAATGATGACCACTGTAAAGGATAAATTGCTATAATGTTTTTTTAAGATTGATCTGTCTACTCCCTAAAGAATGTAGTCTCATGAACCTGTTTGTGTCATGGGCAGGTCTACATGGCAGTGTAGGAAAACCGAAAATAAACACTAATAGAAAACCCTAAACATGTAGAAGAAATTATTTTAAGTAATGAAAATAAAGAAAAGAAATTTTTCCACTTTAAAAACTGTAATCAAATAAGGCTAAATATCTTAGAAAAGATCAGTACTGGTTTTAAATTTAAGAGTTTTGCCTTAAGCCAAATAAGAATGACCGGTTGGTTAACTTACAGACACGTACTCAATCCTTCCCCTGGTCTTGTGCTACTTTTTCAAGTAAGAATCAAGAAAGATTATGTTAATTAGCTCAATTTCATGCATTACTGACACACTCTAATTATTAAAACACACAACATTTTGCACATTATCTTTAACAGTTTATAGTATGGAGTACTGTACAGCAAATCAAATGCAAACTTACAGAAAAAGCAGGCCAAATAGTTATGATGGTTAAACATTTTAAGTAGGTTGGCAAGGAATGTTATTTCTTTTCTTGTTAACAATGCAATATTCCTAATTTTAAAAGCATTAATGTAGATTCAATTAAAACAGAATAGTTTATTTAGCTTTGGCAAATTGTACCAGTGTAACTTTCCACATCTGGAAAGACTCGCCAGTTGCATAGCAAAAACTTCAGGGGAAAAGAAAAAAAGGCCACAGCTTCAAATACTAAAGAGTTTCAGAATGGACTTCAGAAGTGAAAAGCTGCACCTGTGGCCATGTCCTCACTACAAACATGAACAGTTTCATAAATATTTCAGGAAACACTGTTTTCTTACATCAATGGTTTTCAACCTAGAGTTCACAAACTATGTCTAAGGGGGTCCATGAAAGATGACTGTGATCAATCAAAAGTATGTGAATACCCACACTTACAATTCAAACCAGCACCTCCACTCAAAAATTGTTATGGGTCCACAAAAGAAAAAAGGTTGAAAACCGCCATCTTATATCGTTCATGAAAGCCTGACTAAGGCCAAAAAAAGTTTGTAACAACTGTTTATTTGTTTACACTTCTGCTCTATCCACAGCAACTGACACAGTTGGTAAAACCATTTTCTGATAAACAATTATGTAAAGTGTTTCAGGATCAAAAAAACTTATTCTACTGTGCAAACAAAATAAATTTAAATCCTGAAGAAAGGGCAAAGAAGTCTACCAAGCTGGAGGAGCATAATGGGCAAGTCTGCAAGCAAGAAAATTGTAAGATAGGAAAGCAGGAGAAAACAAGGTAAATTCTAAACCGCAGCAGACAATTAAAAAAGTGAGTGTACAAAGGAGCTTTTCCAAGAAATGGAATAATGCTGACTACAGAGTTCAGGCACATCTTCTTCCACCTGTAGCTTTTTGCAAAAAATACTGTCAAAGTGGGGATTAACAGTCTTTCTCCTCCTTCCTCAGTGTGCATCCTTCCTGCACTCACTACGCTTACACAACTATGTATTGTAGAATTTTCTTTTGAACTACTGCAAGTTTGCCGCACTTCTCCAGGGGAGTATGTGTATGATGTTCTGGCGCTCTCTGATTAACTCTGATTGCTCACGCAGGTCCTGAGCCAGTCAGGGTGGCCTATTATTGTATCAGGTAGTTGGGGGGGGGGCAAGACAATATGGAAGGTGTGAATGACTTCCAATATGGATAAAAATGGGTTCTGGTAACATTCCTGGAAGGCGAGACAGGCAAATTTAAAGATAATTATGTTATATAATTCTAAATATTTACAACACACCCTCCTAACAATTTGACTTATGATAAAAAACAATAAAACTACCCCAAGCTCACAAACCCCAAAGGCATATAATTTACTATTTTTAACCACTTGTTACTGCTAGGGAAATGATCATTTCCCCACCACTAACTGAATGACAGAAATTTGCTATTCTTCTCAGTTTATGTGAGATAAAGGAATTCAACTGCTCTATTTCTGCAATCTAAGCCACTGTGACAGCAATTAAAAACTAATACTACATACAGAAAAAAAAGTCAATGGCCTGCTTTCTGTACACTTGTTTAGTGTGATCTCAACCTTCTCTCCCTTAAAAAAAACAAAAAAAACCCCAAAAGCATAAATACCACAAACATGAAAGAGTGGTATAACCTATTTTGAGAACCCTAGTACTGTGTATCAAGGTATTATATACCTTCACTAATTTGTACTTTGCTCCATTGTCCAAATCAGTAGCTATATCCAAGGAGTCTGCAGCTGATAACTGAAGACAGTCTGAATTTAAAGTGCTTTCTTCCACGATGCTGCTTTGTAATAACCTCTCAATCTCCCTGTTCAGAATGTCCAAATCATCACTCATCATGCAATTCTAAGGAGATATGCCTGAAGGAAGATGAAAAGTTGACTAAGCACTTCTTGATCAGCTATAATATTGAAGTCTACTATTTTTAGTTATATGCCAATGAGCAAACACTAGAAAACAAAGTTTAGGTGCCTTAACATGCCCAATTTGAATATTTTGGCTTGTAGCAGACTAACAAAAGGTAGCCTACTGATGGTATGGTTTCATACTTGCTATTAGAGTCCAAGAACCATAGGTACAAAATAATCTTCAATATCTTTTGAGGTACTGATTTGTTGTTGCCAATGTATTTTAAATGCAGCAGTCAGAATTTCTTCTTAGTAAACAATATTCTGAGGCTTGAACATAAGCCATGCTTTTATTTGTTATGATCACTCCATCAAGTGGCAAGACTGCATACTGCATTTTAAGCAGATGTGACCTGGGTATAGTTTTAGATGCTAGTGATCACAGAACACAATAAATGTGCATGCCTACCAACATGCATGTGGAGAAACAAAGACATAACACAATGTACAATCATAAGGCCCACCCCCAACTATTCCTGAATTTTTAACCTACCAGATATGGTAGCCCTTATGCCCAAGAATACTGCTAGCATAAACAAAAAACTCTAATGGTAAGAACATTACAAAAGACTCAGCAACTGTGTATGTGCTTATATTTTAAAGTGATTGCAAGATGTCTTTACTTCTCTCTTCCTTACTCCACAGGTGATTGTTTTCATCTTTTCTATGTTTAGGTATTTCTTTTTAAATATTTCTTTTTTGTTCTTTATTGAGGAAATCCAATGCTGAAGAAGGAACCTCAGCTTTCAGGTTTGACCACTCATTTCCACCTGAAATATGTACCTGTCATGGGAAACCAAAATAATTTAAACTGTGCCTACAGCTGAGACCTGTAGAGGCCAATTTCACCACCAGTTTAGCTGAACCAGTGGGAACCCTAGTATAAACAAAGCTTTTGCACTGAAGCAGTTTCCATCATTGGTTTAAAAAAAAAAAAAAAAAGGTATGTAGACACTTATGAGTACTTATAACCCCACTGGTCTAATTAATGAACACTGATGAAAACCCATGAGATTAAGAAGGGCAAGGGAAAAAAAATCTAGGCAAATTTTGAATCAAAATGTTACCTGCAACCACTTCTTTCTTTTCTTTTTTCTTTTTTTTTTTTTTTTAAAGCAAACCTATGATTTTAGGATAAACAGCACTGATTACAGTATTTATTTAAAATAACTTCTGAGACAGCAGAAAAAACCTTTTAACAATGATTCTTTTTTAACTGTACATTCATCTTGCCAATTAATCTCCTAGCTCCAGCTGGACGCTTACAATCACAGTCCTTCTCCTATTTGGGAATTCAAAGTTTATCATCCTATCATTTCCAGATTCATGGATTAGACACGTACAAAAATTGGTGATAAATTTATAGAATTTCATTTTAATGAAAAGTATTTAAGAGCGTTTCCAAAAACTTCTCAATCTTGCTCAGTTCTGATATCACTGACAAAAAGGTGATAGAAGCTAGTTATAATCAAAACTTGTTTGAAACACAAACCAGTTTCATAAATACAAGCAAAAATGCATCTCTTCTCAGGGATTCATTTAATCAATACCAGTCCTAAATCACTGGACTGTACATGGGTGAAGAACAGGTGGGGGAAACCCCCCCCTCAATTGTTTACTATGATGCCAACCTTCTCTCCCTAATGAAAAGAAAATTTAAAAAAAGCATAAATGCCACAAACAGGTCCTAGGTTATGGAATGGAAGTTGCAACCACCACCTTTCTGTATTACTTGCAAATGGATTCTGTGGCCTGTAATCTAAACCTCAACTGTATCTCAATATGAAAGGGGAAGTCTCAGACTCACTTGCCTTAACACCACCAAAAGGAAGGCCCTCTCTCCAATGTCCCAGTGACAGGTCTTCCTAACTACACTGCATCCTTAAAGGGTAAAAGAGCAGCCTTCCAGTTTTCAACCTGCCTCAGTTTTGCACTATAACCCATGTCTCATGCATGGATGGCAGCACACCTCTTTAGTCCACCTTCAAAAACAAAATGTTCTTACAAATACAACTATATTTTATTAAACGACTGATCTGACCCTACACATTAACTATTTTTGGCAAACTTGTCCCAAATTAGGGTCTAGTTTCCTCAATTAGTGCCTAGTTTCTTTCAGTTGAATACATGGAAACCAGTATTAATAATAATAAAAAAAAAAAGATATTTTTGCTGATGAAAATAAAAAATAACTGTAATAACATGAACAATCTAAAGCAACCTGAATATAGAACAGTCTCTTTACCCACACAAAAATGGTACTGGACAGATTATAAAAAAAAATCTCAAAGACAATATCAAGAGAATTCCCTTTTTAATTTTTATTTTCTATATAGTCCAGATACTTGAGTTCTCCCAAGCACCCAAGTTAAAAAGCATACCCTAACTGCCACCTGTAACATGCTCTTGAAGACAGCTGTGTTCTTAACTGCAATGCCTGAAGAAGGTACAAGTCAACATTTTGGCAACAACTTCACAAATTTCTAGTAGTGTAGTTTTTCTTTCATCTTAACTGGGAGGCATACTACTTTAATGTATTTTGAAAAACAAGAGATAGTACCCTGAAGACATCCAAGCAACAAATTTATGCAGAGCAGTTTTCTCCTTTTAATGGGAAGGAAATGTCCTCGTTGCCCTGAGTTCTGGAGTTTCTAAAGCACAAATATATCCAGGTGGAGAAATACAACAATTCCCCTACCCTGAAGGGAACCAAAAAAAGTCTTTAACAGAAACGTATATAATTAAACCCTCATCACCATCTCATGGGAAAGGTGACAAATCCCTTGACCCTTAAATTCCAAGTAGGAGGCACAAGTTGCTCTACTGGTCTCCAACTGGCAACAGCTTTCAGGAACATTCATATGTGCCTACTGATGAGAACAGAATCAATCACGCCTCTGAATGCTGCATCAACCACAAACTGCATTTTTGTATGGCTGGAACTCAAGACCAAGACCATCTGATGCAAAGAAACGCCAGGATTCTGTAACTAGGAGGAAAAGCTTCTGGAAGACCCTCCAGAACTCAACGTATATCCAGAGATGCCATCTGATAACTCCGTACCCTGGGCAACCATGCAATGCCTAGGGCAGCACCAGCAGCCAGTGCCAAAGACAGGGGTGAGATCAGCTGCCATTGCATTTGCAGCTATCCTTGCACATCCCCACAGATGCAGTGCTGGGGCTGCTGCCCAAGTCACCCCCCCCCATCACCCCAGTTATGCTGCGTATAGCGCTACAGTAAATTGCTTCCTTCACTTGAACAACAGCCTGCATTCAATATATGCCCATTCCAAGCTTTTCTGCTAATTGCATCTTCCATGAATAGTATTATTAGTACACTATTATACAGGTATAGCCATTAACTCTGGTAAGATAAATGCATCTCAACATGCGCCAACACAGGAACCTCCCAGCTTACATCTTTCCTAAGGAAATCCCCAGCTCCTGTACATTAGGAAGAGCTATCAATTACATTTAAGGGAACAGACCTTGAAATTTTTTATTACATACACCACCCCCTCTCCTTGGAAATTCAAATTTAATATTATGCCTGTTGTACACAGTTCATTCAGCCTCTGTATCACTACCACCAAAACAAAAGAAAACTTGCAGATAATTCAATCCTCAAATACCTCAATCTTCATTTCACTGACTTAAAAGCATCACAAGTGCATGTATTCAAAACCCCCCCTCCATGTAAATTTGCTATGCTTTACCCTAATACTCAAACAAAATGCAAAATATAAATCACAACAGGCTCTTTAAAGCCACAACAAGACTGAAAAGGTTAGTTTCTTGCATCTTTTCCCAAAAGGACCTATTTCCAGAACAACCATTCAAATAACTTAATAAAATACCAATGTTATACTTCAAAATACAGCAAACAGTCCAAGCATATCTGATATTAAAACCCTCAAAGTTTCTTTCTGGAAAGAAAATCTGGAATAGAAACACTAATGATACATTAGGTGATGACCTCAAATACTGCAAACAGATATCTGGAGATTCCTGTAGCCACAGTATGACAATCTTATGAAATAGTTAGTAAAATTCTGCAACATGGTATTCCAGTACTACACAAATGGAACAAAGCCAATGAAGAATGGTTGCATTTCCAACCTTCCAATGCTAAATTTTAGCTATCAGATTAAAGCCCAGATCCAACACTGCATTCATGCACCTGTAAACATGAATAATTCTACTAAAGTCAACTCCTCAACATTTGTCATTCTATACACCCTGCAGAGGTCAATACGTGAACTCTGATTAAAACTTGTAAACTTCACTAAGGTGTGGTATGTCAAAACAAGCACAGAAAGGTAGAACTGAGCACATGGAGAGAGCGCAAACTAGTAAACCAAGGAGCTATTTCTTAAACGCTTAATGCAGCTCTCTCTCTACCAGTACCAAGCTTAAAGAAAAATACTTGCACCTTAATACCTGCAAACAGCTATTTATATTTATCTACGGATAAAGGGAGTATTTTCAAAATAGAACAGTTTTTAGAAATACCTGTAACTTGAGTTTATCCAGAGAGAAAATAAAACCAAGCAGAACAAAAACCTTTTAACATGTGCATAATATATGCTTAATGAATCCACCTTCACAATCTCTTCACAGTGTAACTGCCTCAAGATTTTTTCTGCCTGCCTTTGGTGATTGAAAAATATTTTCAAAGTGAGATCAATAAAGGCTGCACTTTTTAAAAGAAAGCAGAAATAGGAATATAAAACACTGAGTTTTCTTCATGAATTCTAGGAACAAAGATCATTAATTACTTCTTGTCCTCAAAATTAATCCCAGGTGTCAAACTTTACATGGCCAAATATTTAAATGGATGTGGTGTATGCCTGGATATATGCCTCCATTTGGAAACAGATCCAGTAAGGTTTTTTGTACATTTGTTTTCAACATGTCAACCTGTTATATGCTACTCAAGCTCTCATAGCATGACTTGTGTATTTATTTGAGCACCAGCCAGTGTATTAAGCAAAAAACCTTAACTTTTATATCTCTGGTTTGTTCTTTTATGAACTCCTCTGTTATGAGAGGGCTCAGTGTCATCTAGAAATCTAGATGCCCTCATAGACTATGGACTAAACTGATCATCTATGGATCCTAAACCAAAATAAACTGCAACCCAACTCTTTAAAATGTTTGTTCTTGTTTCTGCTCATAAGCTTAACCTCGGTCTTGCTCAGATTCAACTAGCCGTTCTTCATGCACGAGTTGATCCTGTTCAAGCACTGGACCATCGTGACAAAATCCTGCATGAGGCTAGAAGGCGTCAGTCATTTGAATCCTACACCGCACTTCAGCCTCTACAGATTGATAAGTTCACCAACTGACTACAAAAAAGTGCTGAAAGGCGCAGAAGAGAAAACTGATGGTTGAAGGACTTCATAGATGAATGGTCTGGAAGCAGAGGTGAGCACACAACCTCAGAATGAACTCAAAACCACTGGCTCAAAACTCAAGGAAGGCTGCAACATCCTGTTGCCAATCATATTAAATGCTGAAGAGCACCAGGAGCAAGAGGATTGGATTTCTGCCTTTTATCCATTAAAAGCATCCATCAGTGCAACAGTAGTTTCAGCTCAACACTTTGCTCTGAATCTAGAATATATGAGACCTAGGATTTTAGCTTCAACTATATGGCCTTGTAGTTGACCTTTTTCTGTTGCCATGGAATTACTCAGGAACAGAAGGTCTGATACTAGGCATTACTTTGCTAGAACTATATACATCATGGGTGGGTTTCTGCGATGCTGTGCTTTGGAAGAAAAGAATGAAAAGGTTCCTTTCCTGAATAAAGGTGCTGAATATTATGACGTTAAAAAAAGCGATGCCACAAATTCTTTAAGCAGCCAGGAAACGGCATAGTCAAATTCACAGGTCTTGGATCAAGAACTCTTTAGGGCTTCCAAAACTTCTTGAGTGAACATGCTGAACTTGAAGAGTAATGGTAGTCTACTAATTGGCTTGTACAGGCAGAGCAGATCCAGGTTGTTTGGAAAGATTTCTCAAACATGCACAATCTTTTCAAAGTGGGATGGCAGTTCTTCATTTGGTCTTCTGTTCTGATGTAGGCTGTACACCCTCTAAATAAATGAAAAGCTATGCTACCCTGGAATGGCTTCTTTGAGAGGAAAACACTCCCTTGGCCTATAAACTGCATCCTGCCATCAGCCCAAGTTTCCATTTCACTCCTCTACATGGCACAGCATTTCAGGAAAAAAAATATCTGTACAGCAACCTCATCCTAGATGTCTGTTCACTGACAGGATAAGGATTTGAGGATCTGGTGAAATGCTGCCAGGGAATTTAGCAAGTTGGATCTAATGAAGCCCCTGAGTCTTTTGTGGTTGAATCAATATAATGAGTCTGGCCATGAGTTACAAGACCTTTGATTTTACGAAACTTTAATAGGTGTGATGGCCCATTCAAGACACTTGCTGGGCTAGAGGCAAAATCCTCTATGTATATTCCTTTTGGTTGAAACAGAAGTAACAGTTACATTAACTATAGCATCTATGATGTCCTGGACATGTTCTATCTACTGTGATACCTGTCATACAGGTCAAGGTAAGGAGCTGGAAAATGCTTGAATTTCTGCAGGTTATTTTTCTCCTCCATAAAAAAAAAATAATGTGATAGTTACATGTCTACTATGTACTAAAAAAACAAAACACTCATATAGACCACCACCAGTCAAACCACATACGCAAATGAGCATACATCCCAATTTGCCAAATCCCACCCTGCTATACCACAGCACAAAACAACGGTAGGAATTATTTGTCGCCTTGCTTCTGGCAAATAATCAGAAATCAATTATTAAACTTAATTTTAAACTTAATTTATACCTAAACTTTAATACATTTTTTTATTCAGGTTTATTTAGAAATTCATGCCTCCCTAAACGAAGCACTAGTAATCAGGTCTCCTACGGAAAAACTCTGCAAATGCTGGGGGAATGAATAAACCACTTTCGAAAGGCGGGAATGGAAAGTGGGTCATTGGATCTGTATAAGCGTCAGGCAAGGACAGAACAAGGGCTGGTTTAATTATTTCCACTGGTTTGCATTTATACAATGCTACATGTACACTTAGAGAAACACACCTTAAGGGAAAGTTTTTGAAACAAATTACTGAAGTCTGACTATCCCTAAAATGGACCCAGCCAACAAAGAGAGCGGGCTTAAGTTATCAATTACAGTTATTTTATTTGTTTGTATTAATAAGAAAAAAGTCCAGTTACAAATAACCAAACCAATTCAACTTTAGATTCTCCCCCCCACCAATTTCAATATCTGCTGAAAGTTTAAAACTGGTTCCATAAAGTTTGGTCTCTCTAAATGTCTTCAAAATGCTGATTAAGAAAATCATCTCTTCAGCACTAAGAGGACTGCTACACTCATTTAATGTGTGTCAGTAAACTGAAAGGTCACAGTATTGCAACAATCCATTAGAGATAGCAGTTGGAAGCAAAAATTACTCTATTCCCTTCCTTTCCCCCTGCAAACAAAGGCCTAAGTCCCCTACACTACACTACTACGCAACTACTTCCCCATTCCATTGGAGGTCCTCGTGTTAAGCACTTGATAATATTTTGTTAGCTGAAAATCATTGTGGCAGTTTCAAATTATCAAAAAGAGCAGTCTTCCAGGAATTGCTGCATTGTTGGCTGGAAAATATCCTTTCTGCAAGCCTTTGCAGTTTTTTACTGATGAAAATACAAGATTCTACTCAAACGCTTCAGATGACCAAGTTCAGATTCAACAATGCACAACACACATTTATAAACGATTTTTCCAATTATGCTCATTTACAATTGTCTTGCATGTAAACATTGTCAATGGACTAACCAAATTAAAACCTGGCCACTGTAACTGCATCTAAACTAGGACCACTCTGCCTGTATACTTGTGTTCATCCATATACCTGCATAATTAATGCATCTGTAGTGTAGATATGGCCTTAATTTTTCATATGAATTACAGCTAATGCTACCTGCCAGAAATCCTCTTTAAGAATGACTGATTTTTTTAAAAAAAAGTCAACAGTAAAATAAATGGGCATGTGACTGGATTGATTAGTGCCATTTAAAATTAATGAACATAAACTAAGGAAAAACACTTACTACCTGTTAGAACTGTGATGCTTTAGCATGCTAAAAGGAGTTTTATTATTAACTCATGTAACAGTTATCACTCAGTCTTTGCTTGTAGCTTTCGTTTATAGAGGAATCTTTATGTTGCTTGATTATATCATCACCTTTAAAATTCAGGGTCTGTGTTAACAGCCCATAAAGAAATGTTGTCTTAGGATTAAGAAACTTCATGTTCATGGCCCTGCCACAGAAATTTTAATATTTAACCCCATTTTACTGAATTAGTTAGACATCCTATACATGGAAAATATTACACAAGTTCTAATGACTAGAAAGTTTTCCTTATATTCACAATATTACCAAGTTAAAATGCCAGAGTGGTTTTTTTATACGTATTTCACATGACTAGCAATTACCCCTCATAAAATAAATTTCATATGCTCAAACTTTAATAAATGTTTTGCAATTTGCAAAACAACTATAGATTTGGCAAGCTGTAATTTAACTGCATTATCTTCCTTTATCCTCATAATACCAACTGCTTTTAAATAGTAATTGCACATTGAACTGATTGATGTATATGGACATTGGTGTAGGTCCATGGAACTGCTCTTAGGGATTATGTTCTTTTTATTCCAGGACATCCTTGAAATGTGCAATTATGACATTTCAAGAAGTGTTTTTTGGTCCTGAAAATACATCTAATAAATGCATCATATATTTACAACGGTTTCTATTCTGTAGAACAGGGGAGCTTATTAAAAACTAATTTACATTTTATCCTATCTTTTGATAAATGCAGGTCTGATGCTAAAAGCATATAATATTAGAAATCTTAGTATCTAGCTATACATTGTTTAAATGATCTTCCAGACTCTAATAACAAATATTTCCACAATGATTTTTTTTATAAATCAGAATAGGCAAGATACTTACTTACAAATTTAATTTTTCTGAAGCAAAACTTGTAAAGCTCTTCAAATTAAAAGACGAACCAGTTAGCAAGAGCCACATCTAAGGATGGAGCTGAAACTAACACACATTCCACAATAACTTTACAAATCAGTCTCCCACATCCCAATTTCCATAACAGAAACAAATAAATTGCTTCTGGCAATTGGAAGGCTATGGCAAAAGCAGTGTTCGGGGGGAACATATTTATTTCCTAATCATTAGCTTGCTGCACGTCAACGTTTGAAATGCTTTTATCACTGCCAAACGTGAAAAAGACTTTTCCCCACCCTCCCATCAACGACTCCTTCCACAATAATAAAGACTTCTCTTTCACATTTACACAGAGAAATGAAAATGGAATCAGTTGCCTGATTGGGTCACTCCAAAAAGGGACAAACTCTCTGTATAAAAACCAGAAGTGTGGTTAAAGTCTGATAAATAAACAACATGGAAACAGTGTTTTCTTCATAAAGTATTATTATCAGTAAATGACCTAATCTGCACTTGAATGTCATTCAGTAACCTTAATACAGCAGGAATTCTGTATTTAAATTTATGAACCCAGGAATCCAACTGCTAGATACTGCTGGACTCCAACAGTAATAATAATAATATTACTGATAAATGGCATTAATAACAGTAACAATAATAATCATAATCATAATTAAATCTATAGCAAGTGAGGAAAATTCAGTGACTTGAGTGCCTCAATATTACAGAGACTAAGTTCATCTATGCGTACACTTTGATGCGCAGCAGCTTATTCTGCTGCATATTAAAGTAGCATGTAAAAAAGTACTAATATGCTAACAATGCACAGTAGAATAAGCTACTGCGCATTAAGCGTCACTAAACAAGCATGTGCTTGTGTTACTGAGCATCAGCACAGCCTAATGCAGATTAATATGAGGTTCTAAGTTAATATACATTAGTAAAAGTGCATTAATAAATGTGTAGACGTGCCCACTGAGTTCATATTTACTGCTGAACAGATATTATATGTACCCTTATCTGGTACTAGATTTCAACCATTACTAATTGAGGTCGAGGGACTCCAGAAGACACAAACAGCTACCCATATAGTGTTACACTGGAAGTCGGACAAGCCTTGTCTACATTAGATCCCTTCCCTTTAAAATCCTCCTTACTGATCTACTAGTAGTAAAACAGTGGAATTGTTAGTGAAGAAAGCCACCAGTGACCTAATGCTACCTTTACCACCACTGCATGTATTAGTTGGAAATTTTACTGGGGGAGAAGAGGGATAGGGTCAGTCAAGCCTAGCTAGAAGGAAAGAAAGAAAGCCTTTGCCTGTCCCTGCCCTCAGCAAAAAAGAGAAAAAAAAGTTTCAGAAATTGTGGTGAAAGCTTATAATAATGAACTGAAAAAAAACTGAGGGAGAACATAAAGAGCATACTATAGGAAAAGTTAACAGTCATTCCTCTGGAAATTTTAATAAAAAGCTAAAGGATGTTATGGGAGAACTTAAGACTTGCAAGCTCTAAGTCCTTATGTAATGCTTTGGACTAAAACTGCTTTCACTTGCATTATTTTTGTTTAAAGCAAAAGGTACCCACAAAACAAAACATTGTCTCACCCCATTTGTATCATTTGAAGATTTACAAAGTGTGAAATAATTATAATATTATTTGCATATTAACTGAATATCTTGAAAACTGGCAGATCAGGGTCTACATTCTGAAATTTAAATTTCATGACAAATCAAAGTCTGTTTGCCAAGGCAGAATATTTTGCTTCTTTGGTGTCCCACTATACTTCAAAACCTTAAATGCTTTTCTGAAAAGGATTCAAAGCTCCAATCCTGCTCTCTTCCAAGTCCATTACATGGCCTTTGATAATAATTATTTGAAGGTTAACAAAAACTTTCAGGCTGGAGCAAAACTGAAGGAAAGCACCTTTCAATGCAGTGTATTTCTAAACCCTCAAAAAAAGAAAAAACCCCAACCCCCCACCTAAAAGACTAAGCCTAAAAAGGTATTTTGAGCATACTAGCAATTCGTTAAACAAGATCTTACAGGAAGATCCAAGGGTCAGTCTCTTACTAGTCTTTTACATGATCAAATTTTTTAACATGACCTATAACAGCTACTACAGTTGGCATACAACTCGCCATTTATCATGAATAACTACATGCATTTTTTCAGCTTCATATTTTTCCTCAAAAGTTCAACTGTTTATATAGCTAAGTAATTTGCAAGAAAGTCAAACTAAAAAATAATTGCAGATGTTGCATAGAGCAAACTAATTCAAGTTACTGCTTACATGACCTGTTCCTAAAACAGGCAATAAAGTACAACATCCTTTTAAAAATAAATAAATAAATTACATAAATCTGGTGGTCAAATGCAAACAAGCAATTCAAATCAACAGAACCATGTTGATTTAAGCCCTAAAAGTTGCAACTATTAACGCTTTCTTGGAAAAGCAAAAGACAGCTAAATCCATCAGGATCTGGGGAATCATAAAGGAGACAAAAAACTTGCAATAAAAAAGGTGATGCCAAAAGGAGGGCAGTTCTCCCACCCCCCACAAAGAAATATTTTGAAGCCAAAAGAACACAGGCAGAACCCGAGTGGATGCACCCAAGGAAAGAGTGTGTTATACCCGGCATTACAAAAACGACTGCACAGCTTCCAAGAAAAATAAGTAAATAAAACGTCCTTTGAATGCTATAGGACGCTTTTCATCTTCAAGTGACGCCTGTTCAATCTGATGGGAGGCATAGGAGGAGTTACTCAAACAGCTGGGAAAATTCTTCTTTGCAAGCTTCTAGGTAGTAAATACATCAGGGATTTATACATGGAAGCTCACAAAGAAGAATTTCCCCAAGTATTTGAGATGGAAAAACAGTTGGAAAAAGTCTTAGCAAGCTTTCAGGTAATAAAATACCCCAGGGACATGTTTGCACCTTTTTGTTGCAAACTCTGTCTCCTTTGCGAGTCCCCAGATCCCGATTGTTTTGGCCGTCTTTTGCTTGTCCAAGAAAGTGTTAATAAATTACAACTCTCAATATAGCTCCGTTGATCCGAATTGCTCGTTTACAATTGGACCACCGAGGTCTTTACACCCGAAAGCTTGCAAAGATTTTTTTTGTCCAGCAATTGGAGCTGGTCTAATAAAAAGATACCAGATTTACTCCAAAGGACCCTGTCCTTACCTATGTCCTTAGACTGATGTGGCCTACAACCAGTCCTAGGAAGACTTGCAGACTCTCCCCCTGTGCCTGAAGAAGGGCATGGTGCCTGAATGCTTCCCGGGAAATAAATCTCCCCCCTCTCCCCCTGCTATTGAGTTCATCCAATAAAAAAAAATTTAAATAAAAAAAGATCATGTTTACCCAAAGACCCCGGTCTGCATAGGAGCAGCTACTCCCATCCCAAAAATTGATCAGCCCCAGGAAGGGGGAAGCCTACATCTGCCCCCTCGATTCCCATCCCCCGCAGTGAACACCACCCAGCCATGCCAGAGGCCGCATGCCGCCGAGCCCCCCCCCCCGCCGTACCCAGCCCGTTGGCAGCCGTTGTGCGGGACAAAAAGAAGGGGAGATAGGGCGTGATGTCACGGAGCGCCATGACGTCAGCGGGATTATGACGCCATCCTGGAGGAGCCCGTCTCTGTCCCCGGGCCGCGCGGCCTACCCCGACCCACCCGCCTCCATTTTCTCGCCGAGCCGCCAGGCCTAAGCTGCAGCCGCCACCTCCCCCGCATCGCCTCCAAGCGCCCCCGCGGCTCTCCCCCTCCTCGCTTTCCCGCTGCCTCCCGCACTCACCCGTGCGGAGGGCGTAGGGGGAACGGGGGCGAATCCGGCCGCCGCCGCGGGTCTCAGCCGAGCCCAGCCGCCATTTCCTCCTCTGCGCAGGGCGGGGGCCGCTACCAGCGAGACTGACATGGCGGCCGTGGCAGGCTAGAGAGTCCACCACCCGCCGCGCCGCTCTTTCCGTGGCACGCTGCTCCCGGAGGACTCGCGGAGGCGGGGCTCCGGGCTGCCTCCTGCCAGCGGCCGCAGCGCTGGGCGCGGGGAGTCCGGAGCCGGCCGCCAGGGGGCGCGACAGCGCGCTCCCCCATTGGGCACCTCCACGGAGGAGGCGGGAGCAGGCCTTCCCGCCAGCTCTTTCTAGGGCGCTTCTACCCCTCAAGTACGGTAACGCATTACGGTAACAGGGCAGGGAAGCAGCAGTTGCATCGGGGGTGGTTCTTGACTATGCTTTTATTTCTTTTCAGAAATGCAAAACTCTACAACTCTCGGTTTAGAGATGATACTTTTTGTTAGACCAACTGAGAAACTGAACCCCACCCCAAGAAACCCTCCCCCAAAACATATAAATATAAAATTGTATATGAATTATATTAATGTAATTTTTTTTGCAGTTTCTCAGCTGGTTATATATAAATTTAAGTTAAATTGTCTATTTAGAGCTATATAATTTAAAGGCAATCTATATAAATATAAATAAATTACCTATATAATTTCTGTTTATAGATACTTGCATATAAATTCATATGCACTTAGATAAAT
>NW_017728942.1:8916882-8969999 GCF_001723895.1 Crocodylus porosus
TATTTATTTTTGTAGTTGCTTAGTTGGTCTTATAAAAGGTATCATCTCTGAACCAAGAGTTCTAGAGTTTTGCATTTCTTTTAGTCTCAGATCAACACAGCTATCAAATCCATCCCTTATTTCTTTTCACTTAGTTGCCCGAAGAAGGGTGTTTGAGCCTGAAAGCTTGCAAAGAACAATTTTTCCAATTATTTAGTTCGTCTAATAAAAGATCTCACATTGACCCAAAGACCCTGGTCTGCTTATGTCCTTAGAAATAAGGTTGTTGTAGCCGTGTTGGTCTTTTCCTGTTACCTGGTTTCCAGCCTGATGTACCTCCCCTGCACTTCCAAGGATCAAGCAATCCCCGCTGCAGCTCTCCCTGGGTCCAGCCGCAGATGGCCGGGGACAACCACCTCGACCAGCACTAGTTCTTCACAGAGGCACCCCAGTTCAAGGCTAACTGGACCTAAATTAGACCTAAGGCTAACTTACCGGCTAACCGCAGACTTAAAAATAACCTAAAAATACAGCTTGAATAATAAATAAATGAACTCTGCCATTAACAGACGAGGCTTTGCTAGTGAGGAGTTGGTTCCAATTGCCAGCGTTTTTTATTCTTGGGGACAATGTTTGCGGTATTAGCAATTCCAACCACTGATGTTTTACAGCCAGTCAGAAGCCACCAGGGTGTGAATAGCCATCAGGCACTGCAAGTCTTGGCCGCACGTCATTACACAACGGCTGATAGATCCATCAAGGTGTTATTTTTGCAAACTATTTCATGGGAGCAGGCCGTCGTGGAGCACCCCAGTGATTTCAGTGGGTTCCATGCACATGCAGAACTTAACAGAAGATTTTAAGGGCTGAAAACAGATCAGAACTATTTAGGAATATGAAACACATGCTCCACACTGACATTGTAAAAATGCATTCTTTACATAGCCCACTTTAAGCAGTGCTCAAAAGGAACCTGCTGTGGTGGTAAAAACACAGGACTGAATGTTAGAAAAGCAGGAGCTCCAACTTTTCCTGTTGGCCAATAACTTCCTTGCATGATGTTAACTATGGTAAATAGTCCTGTTTCTCCACCTGGAAAATCAGATGGTAATACTTACCTGTCTCCCAGGGTGTTGTTAGGTTTAATTCATGAATGATTTTTAAGGTCTTGAAGATCCCTTTACAAAAATACAAGACATTAGAAGCAGAGAGCAACATTTAAATTCCAAGTATAGTTAGAAACAGCTTTAGTAAACTAAGTCTTATTTGGGAGAAGAAAAAAAAAAAAACACAAAGAAGCTTTATTAAACCAAATTCAGCTACAATATAAACCCTGGAATGAAGCATAAACTATACCAATTCAGCATGTTATGGAAAGCTAACCTGCATAGCAAGAAATTAAATATGGGCATCCCAAAGAAGACTACAACAAAACAATTCATGCCATGCCCAATGCCTTATGTCCTTCTAGTAATTGCATTTCAATTATATCATTCACCTACTAGTGCCCCTTCAGTGTACTGCTGTTCATTTGTCACACCCACTGAATTTAGCAGATGCTTTATTTCAAGCCAGTTATATCTGCAACCAACCTGATGCCTACAAAAAGAGTTCACTGATTATTAGGCAGCCAAGGGTACCTCTATCTAGCCTTCACCAACACAGAGAAACAAGACTTGTTCACTCACTCCTAATCACATGCTGTTGTACCAGGGCCAGGTACTCTCAGGAGCATGCCAGAGCCTGAGGTCCTGAACACATCTCTGAGCACATGCCAAAAAGCAACTACACAGTCTTCTGGCAAGTGGCTCTTGAGCATTTGGAATAAGTAAGCAAGGCTTGCTTCTTGGCAAGTTATGAAATCACTGGAGGCATTAGACACGTACTGATGGGCTGTGACAGTTTATCAGCTCCTTGTCTTGTCTTGAATGCTCTAGACAGAAAGACAAGACAAGACAAG
Organism: Crocodylus porosus; assembly: GCF_001723895.1. Classification (NCBI taxonomy): domain Eukaryota; kingdom Metazoa; phylum Chordata; order Crocodylia; family Crocodylidae; genus Crocodylus; species Crocodylus porosus. The sequence goes on from NW_017728942.1 coordinate 8,918,822, forward strand.
ACAAGACAAGACAAGACAAGACAAGACAAGACAAGACATCTTCTAAAATACAAACTCTTGGAGATGGTGTGTACCCAAATGGACACGACCTAAGGAACAACTCGGAGCAAGTTAAAAAGGCGGCTGGTACTTACTGCACAGCAGGTGCTCTACAATATCTGTTCGAGTCCCTGCTCTCACTCCCCAGTGAGCAAAAGCTAAACTGGAGTAAGAGGCAGTTTTTTGGGGCAATGTTTTATTGGACCAATAGCATGGTTGGGACAGCTTACCTCAATGAAAGGGGGCCGAGCACCCACAAATTCAGCTTTTGCTTACTGAAGGGCAAGAGCTGCATCCAAACGGTTGCAAATTCAGTGGATCCAAAATGCATCCAAATCCAATAGAGCAGGCTGACATGAAGGAAGTCCCCACCTGTTTTTTCTCTCCAAACCCTTGTGTTTCATAGAATCAAGGAGTGGGAAGGGACCTAGACAGATCATTGAGTCCAACCCCCTGCCACAGGCAAGAAGGAGCACTGGGGGTGGGAGGGGTCATAAGACCCCAGCCAGGTGCCTATCCAGTCTTGAAGATTTCCAGGGAAGGCGAGAGCACCACCTCTCTGGGAAGCCTATTCCAGGCTCTGGCCACCCTTGCCGTGAAGTAGTTCTTCCTAATATCCAACCTAAACCTATCCTCCCTCAGCTTGTGGCCATTGTTCCTAGCGACTCCAAGGGGGGCCCTGGTGAACAGACTTTCCCCAAGTCCCTGTTACTGGCCCCTGATAAGGTTGTACAGAGTCTAGAGCAATGAGGCTTTGACTTTTACCTACTGTTATAGCACAGTTACCAACAACAGACTTGGACGTTTCACTCTGCTTACTCCTAGGAACGGCACTCTCAGCTCTGGGCGGCAAGTGCACTGAAAGGAAGAAATGGTACAGTGATCGTGCAAGTCCATTTTTCCCCACCAAAATAGCCCCATATTTTTGGTGTTCCTAAAATTCTGGAGCCCTGAAACAGGGAGTTAGGTTCAACACCTCCCTGTTTCATGGCAGGGGAGCACTACAGCAGGCTCTGGAAAGCCATTTGGCTGTCAGGAAGTCAGGCAGAGGCTGGTGACGACAGTAATGGAGAAGGGAAGCATATTAGATGAACAAGCTCATCTCTGAGGGGTGTCTGATAGATGGTTCCTCTGTGTACTTTGCTAAACAGATCATGGGGACACTTGGATAGCATGCGTTATATTCATTCCTTACCTGTTCCGTGGGCAAAGTTCTTTTTCTCTGCAGATAATCAGTCCAACACCTCTCATGAATACTAGACTCTGCAAGTCTTTCCAGCATTGGATTATCCAAGACCTAGACTTGAATCACCACATTCTCAAGCACTAGAGTCACACATACACAAAATATTTTATGCTTATTGTAATGCTTTTGATGTAATGAAAATAGCTTTGGGGTTTTTTTGGGGGGGGGGGGGTGGAAAAATCAACAAGAAATTTTAGCAAATCTACCCACTACGTGTGGTGTTTAACAAGGATTTTAATAGATTTCTTCAAGGATGTTCTGCTTCCTTTTGGCTCTATTTGACCCCATGTGCCTCTTTTAATACCCAGTGCCGCTAATGCACAGGGAGGCTTAGTTAAAAAAAAAAATTAGACATTTCCTTTTGCTGGACCAAATTCACAAAAAAAGCTAAAAATTTTCATATTGCACTGTATTCTGCCAGCACTTCAAAATGGACTACATTACTCAAGTCCCTTCAAGGTCCCAGCTATTTGAATTAATAAAAGACTAATGACTTGCATCCTTCAGAAACCTGAGATCTGCAAGGCAAGTAAATGGGAGACATGGATAATATCATTAGGTCCAATTTCTTGCTTTCCAGGTGGGAAGTACATGGTCAATTTGGAGTAGCATCCACAAAGCAAGCACTGGGCTCGTTTCCACGCAGTCCCATCTAACCCCGCAATTACAGGTTGGCATTTTAAGGTTTTTTCCCCAGATGTACAGCAGATTTTTGACAGATAGGGTGGTGAAAATATCATGGGTGTGGTCACTGGGCACTCACTCATCCTAAAGTGTAACAGGTGTTTAGCATATAGGAGATGAAAGGGGAATTAGACAGGAAAAGTTTGCCATTGCCCTTCCTTGGTTTCCAGGCACCCTGACTTCACAGCTTCATTTTTTTGTAAGATTTAATCTCTCAAAAGTCTTTCACACACTTTAATCAAAAACTTAATGGCTAGTCACTCACCTCCCTTCCAAATCCTGTGCGCATTATAGCTCAGAGCTTGTAAAATCTGAGTGCTCCAGCTCCTGCAGCACTTGAGAGCCTGAATACCCCACCGAGTAGAGTTCACTAGAGAAGCCAGCAGGTGTTACACATTGGGTAGTTTAGCACCCATCAACCTGAGAGAAGATAGAAAAGAATGAAGATCTTGACTACTCAGATACCTTATTTATTATACCTGGTAACGGGGAAAAAACCTGAATTGCTTTAGGCAACACCCTCAATCATACAGGATTTTCTTTACAAGTCAAGCTAGCAGTAGAGAAGAAGGGTCTAAAATTCAGACAAAAAAGCAAATACAAACTAAAACAGATGAATGAATTATTTGAATCTTTAGCACTTATTTTAAAACCTACGCATACTAAATGCAATGTTTTCACTGGGCAAATGAAAGACTTAAAACAAACATTGGGGTCCAGTGTTAACCCCAAGTTAAAATACATTTTTTAAAAGTTCACAGTACTAGTCTTTACAAAATCATTAAGATGTTGTTTTATCAGATAACATTTCAAACTGTTTTCATTGCAATTCCCTAGTGTTTTACTCATAATAAAAGCTGACACAGCAATAGGCTTAAGTCTGACCAAAAACAGACATACTAAACCTTCAAATACAGTGCTATTGCCAAAAGCACTATTTTTCACTCTCAAAATAGTACTATGAAGCAGCATAAATAATAGCTGTAGCCCAACAATTCTTTAATCTCAATTTTATTCCCACTTGCAGTGCATATAAGGAAGGAAAAATGAACAATTTCTTGTTATATTTGGTAGTTTGCCTGAAATTCTGGAAAAAGCAGGTACCAAAAATTGTAAACCAACATACTGCATAAACCAGGTCAAACTTGTCATAGTTTATTCAGTTTTTAAAGCAATTTAGATGCTTTTATAACTCTTACTCCTTTTACCTGTAGTTGAGCTTCAAGCATATTACACCACCCTCCTCCTTTCCCTCTGTTTGGGGTGTGGCATTCCCTATACTAGACTCAGGAAACACTCCTAGGGCATGGACCTCCCCACTACTCCCCACTTATATGCAAATCTCCTGGGTAGCTCCACCTTTTAGGGAGGAGCTGGTGAAGTTACATCCTTGAAGGCTGGAGTGTTTGGAAGAGTATGTGTTTAGTATTACAGACCAAAAGAAATGCATTAAAGAAAAGAGTGCTTAGGAGCCAGAAGCATACTGGTTTCCAAAAGAACAGACACAAACTCTTTAGGCAGCTATCTATTCAATATCATTAATTTTAGATTATGCCCTCAGAAAAAAATACAGGAGATATGAATGAGATCATTAGATCAGTTAGACAAATGTGGACAGCTAGTATGTGCTGTATGATGAGATTATCTATACCACGAAGCCTCTACTATCATAGTGAGTGCTGAACCCCCCCTAAATAGGAGCATAAAAGGATACCAATAGCAATGTACCACATCACCTTCCCAAACACTGCCAACTACGCTGACAAAAGCATTTTTCCATCAGCAAACCTACATTGACACCAGGTTTTTGACCCGTACAAATTTTTATACTCCCAGCCAATACAGCTAAGCTGGCTACAATACTACAGCTTTGGTTGGGCACCTAAAGGCTTTGGCGTCACCCGTTTGGAGCAGCTGCAAAAACCAATGGTGCAACATGAGCAAAAGCAGACACTGACACCTGCTTTGCACAAGGGTGGGTGAAAGAGGAAAGGTGTTTTCTTGAGGAGCAGACCCCTTCTACATATTGTGCTAAAGCAGCAGCACAAAATGGATCAATGTTTGTACCAAGTAAACTATGGGGTCATCATGCCTTCTTTAAAAGTTGATTTACATTGGTACAACCAATGTAATGGATGCAGTACTATTGCTATCCAGGTTCGCCCACCCTTCAGAGATTTCCATGTCCATTGCCAGGGGTATGGCTGCAGTACCTCCAATACTTAAAGCACAGTTCAAGTTTCAAATGTCAAAGTTTGGTTTAAAACATGGCCAATTTCCCCACCCCACCCCACCCAGGACTGGAGTGGAGTGAGCAGACCAGACTCCCTGCACAGCTGGATTTAAACAGAGGGGCCACATGGCCTGCAAACATGTCAGACAAGTGTAGGGCTTCACTGAGCGTGTTTGATTTGACTTCCAAGCAGTGTTGCCAGGTCTTAAATATAAAATGATTGTATTGGAAGCTCATAATTATCGTATTTGCTGACCAACAATCGTACACCTTAATATACGCAAATCAATATGCAAATAAGTCTTTACTTTATATTGCTCGCTGTACTCCAGTGAGTGAGAACTGGGCCATCAAAATTGAAGCATTTCTTTATTTTGAGGTGAGCCATCATAAGGAAGTGCTGACAGCAAACCCAAAAGTCAGTCAAGACTCCCCAAGGATGACTTTTCCATTTGCTGCATCAATGAGCTACCTCAAAAATTATCCAAATGCAAAACTCTAAAAACTCTTGGCTCAGAGAGGACACCTTTTATTAAACCAACTGAGAAATTGCAAAAAAAATATTTCTTTTCTATTTTACCAAAGACACTCCTCAAGAATTATTTTGTATTTTGATAAATACAAGTAGAAATAATTTGCATTTATACGTAAATACAAATAATTTGCATGTATATAAATTGATACAAATACAAATAATTTATATTTAAGTAAATACAAATCATTTGTATTGTGATATAAACGTAAATTATTTGTATTTAAGTAAATACAAATAATTCATATTTATACAAAGACAAATGTATACCAATGCAAATAATTTGTCTTGAGAGAAATACGAATAGAAATAATCTGCATTTATAAAGTCTACAACTTTATCATTATTTGCACGCTTTTACCATTATCGTTCAAGAGTGGAAACGATAAGCGCCCTCAACCCCGCTGGCCACGCTGGGCCTGAGTACAGCCCGGAGCCAGGCACCAGCGCATGCGCGTTACCGGTCTCTTGTTTCTCCCCCCACTCCTCGAGTTCTCCTTTGGGCCTACTCTCGCCTCACTCTCTATGATCCCTAAGTGTCCGCTCTGCCCTTCCCCCGTCCCACCTCGATGGTACGAACCCACATCCGGTTGCGGGTTTCCCCTTCCCGGTCTGGTGGGCGGGCACCCCCGCGCTCTGATTGGCGGAGCGGGCCGTTGTCGCGAGACTTGCGGCTGGCGGCCCGGCTGAGGCGGCGGAGCGGGTGGGAGCCGTGTGCTTTAGAGCTGGCGGCGCGGCCTGCGCGGTAAGATGGCGGTAGGGGCGCCGGGGGAGGACCGCAGCCGGGAGAGGGGCCGGCGGGGAGTCCCAGAGGCCGCGCCACGTCCCTCAACCAGGCCCTGAGGCAGCGCGGGGCCTGCCTAGCCTCCCCCAGCCCAGCCGGGGCCCGGGGCGGCGCTGCCCGTCGTGGCTGGTAGGGTTGAGGTCTAAACGCAGCGGAAGCTCCTCTCACACCTGGTGCACGTGCATGGAGGAAGGCCTCCTGGGTGTGCGCCCCACAGGAGCCCGGATGCACGGGGGGCTGCAGGGTATGGGCCTTCTCTGATGGGATCCTTATCTGGCGGGTCCATGTGTTCGCACGGCAGGAGTGTTTCGGGGTGTTGGTGCTAGCCATGTTGGTCCAGAGACCGAGGTTGCTTGGGTAAAGGCAATCTCTTCCATTAGACCAGTGAGATCCTTGGGAAAATTGACCTGGGTGAGCTGGGAGGCGGGGTGCCCGTGCCCATGCGCAGAAGCTTGCAAAGAACAACTTTCCAACTCTAGCTTTTTTTTTCTTTTTTTCTTTTTTTTTAATTTACTTTTTTTATAAGACATCACAACTAAATAGTTGGAAAAAACTGTTCTGTGCAAGCTTTCAGGTGCAAACACCCTTCTTCAAGCATAGGGATACACCGACAGCCTTGAAGAAGTGCGTTTGTGCCCGACAGCTTACAAAGAACAATTTTTCCAGCTATTTAGTTGGTCTAATAAAAGAGATCACAACTGAATAGATGGGAAAAAAGTGTCCTCGGCAAGTTTTTTGGGGGTGCTTGTGCCCAAAAGCTTGTAAAGAACAACTTTCCAACTATTTAGCTATCTTTCATTAGACATAGCAATTAAATAGTTGGAAAAATTGTTCTGTGCAAGCTTTTGGGTACAGACATCCTTCTTGAAGCGTATGGTGAGTTTGTTAGTGCCCCTATCCTTGAAGAAGGGTATTGGTGCCTGCAAGTTTCCAAAGTTCAGTTTTTTCCAGCTATTTAGTTGGTCTAATAAAAGAGATCACAAATAAGTAGTTGGGAAGATTGTTCTTTGCAAGCTTTCAGGAATGTTTGTACCCCGAATTTTGCAAAGAATGATTTTCCTATCTATTTAGTTGTCTAATAAAAGATATGAATTTTCATTTCTACCTAGAACTTTTATAATCTTTGCAATTGCCTGTGCCTAAAAGCTTGCGAATAAATAATTTTTATGGCAAATATCTAGTTAGTCTAATAAAAGATATCGCCTCTGTCACAAGTTTTGCTTCCTAATATAAAGTAACACATATTTATCCAAATAGCCTTGTCATCATACAATTGTGGCTTCTATGTTTACTTAGAAGACCCCTTGGGAAGCAGGTAGTTTAAAAGTCAGCTTGAGTTCAGCGCTGTAGCACATTAGTGACCACGTCAAATAATCCTCTCGTGATCAAGAATAAGTGCGTTTCAGCCTCAGATCTAACTTTTTTCCTGAGCCATTGCTCTTTATTAGTAACAGGTGTTCTTGAAGGCATGTGAAAGTCTTTGCCTTGTGCGTGTTTCTACCAAAATGCTCTTCCTTTCCTTACAGTGAGAGTTCAGAATGAGCTATGCAGAAAAACCTGATGAAATCACAAAAGATGAATGGATGGAAAAACTCAATAATTTGCACATCCAGAGAGCAGATATGAACCGCCTTATCATGAACTACCTTGTTACAGGTAACGGTGAACAGTGGGTATTAAATTTAGGAGGTTGCACTCTTCTGGATCAGATCCTGTGTTTCGCATCATAAAAATGAATGACATTTTATTGAAATGTATTATTAATTGGGTGCCATTAATTGATATAGCAGACACCAGTATTTGCTGTGGCTTCTCTTAGCAACGTATCAGCTCACTAGTGTTCTTTTGAGCAAAAATAAAACGTGTTGGCTTTGGATATAATGTTGAGATCTCCAGTCTCTTTTTAATTTTAATCATTTTGTCTCTTATGGCACTTGTGCTTTGGAATATGTCATTACCCCAAGTTGTATAGAGCTTAATATCACACTGTTTTTATAAAAATGGAAAATTCTGGTGCTCCCTACCAGTATAATTTGAATTGTGCCTTTCATCACGAAGTAAAAGAGACTACTAGAAACCATCTTTAGCTAACTTGACTGAACTTAATTGCAAGAGGACATTGATCTCTTAAACGTTTTTATCCTTATAAGCTTCTATATCATATTTGCCATCCAGACACTGAACTTCAAGTTGAGAGGGACAAAAACCCCTTGGAATTTGGCAGTTATGACATACAGTCTCTTGGCAAACTGTACCAGGGTGGAGCCATTAACAGTCAGTCTACACCCATATTTATGTCCATGTGCAACAGGAATCTGAGTGATAGGAAAACAATTAAATATTCAGCCATGAATCACTTGTATGTGTCTGTAAGTCAGAGCTATATGGTTTTGATCAGGGACTTATTTTTCACTCCCCCACTGGTGAACAAGAAATTTGTGTAGTGTACAAACTAGAGTATATACAGTCGTTTGGTTTTTATATATGTTTACTAAGGATATTTAAATAAGTCATCACCATCTTTTGCTGAGGTCTTTTCTGGCAAGGAATAACCAAGCCTACCTATCTGACTGCCATTCTGTTTTCAGGTATGGGGTCAGCAGAAGCTTTCTGAAGACATTTTGGTTCGGTTTCGTTTAATTCTACCCTTCAACTCCTTAGAAATGACATAGAATTTAGGATGTAAAATGTGAAGTCTTTCAAAAAATACTATCTTAATTTCATTCTCCCTCTTAGATACCTAATAGTTAGTTGTTGTTTTTTTTTTTAAATCTCAATGTTTTATTTGTAAAAATGTTCACTTCTATTGAAAAGTTTACAAATAAAATTGGGGGCCTTTGTACATGTTTGAAAAAGTTGGCTTAATAGATTTTGGAGGTGAAATGTTTTTGTTACAGAGGGCTTTAAAGAGGCAGCAGAGAAGTTCCGAATGGAGTCTGGAATTGAGCCCAGTGTTGACCTAGAGACTCTGGATGAAAGGATAAAAATTCGAGAAATGATATTGAAAGGACAGATTCAAGAAGCCATTGCATTGATAAACAGTCTTCACCCAGAACTGCTGGATACAAACAGATACCTTTACTTTCATTTACAGGTAAGACCCAGTGGTAAGCAAATGCCGAATTTGTTTTGTATCAGGAAAAACCTGGAGGCAGTGAAGAAAAGTTGTAATTGCAAGAGCTTTCTAATATGCAGTGGGTTGCAGTTTTAAAAGTCTATCTTCATACATTAACTGCAAGGGGAATTTTGTGGCATGGAGTCCAGTCATGTTCAACTTTACCATGTTTTACAAACTTTCCAATTGCCGATGGTTAATCATGTTTTCTGGCAGCACTGTACACCAAAGTTTTCTTTGAAAAGGTTTCAGAAGATACCAAAACTCTTCTGCAGAATAGGGTTAGCTTTACTATTACTTGTCGAATGAGAAATGCAATTGGAATTTCAATGCTTGCAAAATACCACTTTTAAAAGTGTTGATATATAATGTAATAGTCCCTATATATATTAAACACTTACCCAACAAGTACATGGAAAGCTCTTGCTTTCTCTTTCACATACAGCAGCAGCATTTGATTGAATTGATTCGGCAACGTGAGACAGAAGCAGCCTTGGAATTTGCCCAAACTCAGTTGGCAGAACAAGGAGAGGAAAGCAGAGAATGCCTGACAGAAATGGAGCGCACCCTGGCATTGCTGGCTTTTGATAATCCTGAAGAATCACCATTTGGAGACTTACTCAACATGATGCAAAGGCAGAAGGTACAGTTGTCTCAGATGAGAAGCTCTTCTCATGTATGTTCTCTGTGAGAGCTGGGATTTCATATTTTGCACAGAACAGAATTCTAGTGGCAAAACTTATGATAGCAATATTTTTAAAATATGCATGAATTCAGATCGTGTGAAATACTCCACGTTACATTGTTGTTTTGCCCCTCTCTTAATAGCAGGGTTTTTGTTTTACCTCTTAACTTTTGTCCACTGTAAATTTCAAAGTGTTGAAAACTATGCCTTTACACAGCTCCCTTATTCAAAAGTAGTAGTGTATTTCCCTTTAACTGGCTTTCTAGTCTGCAAATGCAAACCAAAACCACTTTGCTGGTTTATAAAATCCCTTGAGCTTGTTGCTTCTGATCAGCTCCTTGACTTAATTCCTGATGCTGCTGCTAGATTTTTCAGAGTTTTTTTTTTATCTGGGACTCTTTTTGTATGGTACTTGATTTATTGGAACTCAAAAGCCAGAGAGTGAGATCATGAGAGCAGCACTTTGTGTACTTTGGGCATTCTCTCTCAATTAATCTAGAGAATTACTACTAAATTCAGTATTTCTTTTCCAGGTATGGAGTGAAGTTAACCAAGCTGTTCTAGACTATGAAAACCGTGAATCTACGCCCAAGTTGGCCAAATTACTGAAATTACTACTGTGGGCGCAGAATGAGCTGGACCAGAAGAAAGTCAAATATCCCAAAATGACAGACCTCAGCAAGGGGACAATTGAAGAACCCAAGTAAATGTGTGCAGATGGACACCAAACAGTTTAAGTTCTGCACAGTATACTTTATATCAGTCTGTGACTGAAATATTTTTACTACAGTACAGCACTCAATTCAGATTTTTTTTTTCCAATGAACATCTTATTTAAAGGGACAATCCCTTTTAAATGCTGCAAAACTGCATTGAAAGGCACTGTATCTCTTGGAAAGTCTGATTTAGGCTATGCACTATAATACATTTTTAAAAAAAACAACTAAACAGGAACAGAAACAACTTTTTTAAGAGTACAGTACTCAAGGATTCTTGTTGGCTACTGATTGATGCTTAGTTTAGTGGCCAACCAGTTATATTGGCAACAATTCAGTTGAGTTTAACTGTCTCCCATTTGAAATGTATATAGAGCAGTGAATATTTTCTACTTTAAGTTATAGGCAGACATGTATTCCCCTTAACTAACAACTGGCCAATTTTCATCTATAAACATAACGTAAGGTCAATGTCTTGCCTAGGAAATAGTGTATAAACTTGTAAATCATAATTTAAGGACTTGTTTCTGACTCTGGTGCTTTATATGGTGAGAGTTATGTTTGCAATGGATCAGTGACCCATCTTTTCACAAAAAAAGTATTGCTGGAAATAAGTTTCTTTTTAAGTTCAAGAAAGACCAGAATGGCCTCTTCAAAGCAGGCATTGCATTACATTTAGTAATTGGGGTTTTTGATCAGGGATTTATTTCCCTGTATAAATATCCACCTTAGACATTGCTACAATGTCAGCTGGTTACTACAGCCTTTTGTAAACAAAGGATGTGATGCAATCCCCAGAGATTGAGGTCCGTTGTAGGCTTTATTGAGTGTCTGCTTTTGTACAGAATCTGTCTTTCTACTTGCAGATTGGCTGTTAAGTATAAGGGGTGTTGTTTGTAAGGCTAGTTATTCTTGCATCTTATGCCTTGGCTGAACAGAACAGTTGTTTGTAAAACCTTTTTCCATATCTGTTCCAAGAGATGTAGAATTCACCTTCCCCTGTAATATTGGTTGGTTTTTTTCCCCCACTCCAGTTAGGAAAAGTTATAACAATAATTCTTATCTTACACATGAAGCCCTGATCATTTTGGGTTTGGTTTTTTTTTATCATCTGGGTATAGAAGGTTTTGCTGTATGTATGACTTTTTACAGCACTGTGTACTGGTATATCCAGTAGTATTTAGCACTAATCTTGCCAAATCAAGAGCTAGATCCTGTAAAACAGTGTGTTGAGTTGTTGCAAATGGCATTGAGTTATTGCAGAACTGCTGAACAAAGACCAGTTTGGAAGAAATAGTAGAACATCACAGTACGCTGGCAATTATGTCATACCAGTCACACAGCGTAGATGCTCTAGTCGTGTATGGTAGCTATTACCCTGTAGAATTAAACTTAGTTTTCACTTTACTGGACTACTTAGGCATTAAACTGTATAAAGCTTTGCAGATACTTATGACTTAGGGAAACAAGCTAACAAAATCTGTTACTTATTGAATTACTGTGAACACTGTTTACTTGTGTAGCTATTTTCTGGGGAGACAGTTGTCTATAAAGCAGTTAGAGAGATACAGAACACCAAGGATAAGCTAGATGATGGGTGTAACAAAAGGAGACTATGGTTCTGTCCCATTTTTACTACTGATCGTTTTGCCACTGAGGCGTTCACCATGTACAATTATTTTATAATCCCTACAAAACAGTAGTGAGCTATCATTGGCTTCCACTTGCTGTAATAGATAGGCTTTACTTCACCCTGGTTGATTTATTCTAACAGTTTACCTAAATGTCTATGATGCAAATTTGTTTTCAGTCAGTTGCTTTTTAAAGACCATGTATATTACTTTGTTTGCAATAATCTGTATGGTTAATATAACCTTGTTTAATAACAAACTGCAAAAATGAAACTGGAACTAGATTTAATTTCTTCATGTACAACTGACAGTTTTTCTCCCGTCTGACCCTTGTGTGCTGAATCTCATCTAAAGCTTCTCCAGGATGAAATGGAAAGTGCATTTTTGTGGCATGACTAGCATTTTTCTCCATGAGAAATGCAGTACTGCAGTCCTGGCTGAGAAGTTCACCATACTTTTAAAATGCTCCATTAATTATTAGAGTATATTGGGCAGATACTGAGCATAGATTACTTGAATTTTCACTAGCTTGTGTTTTTCCATTAAAAATAAACATGTTTTTCTAGGGGGTTTAATATAAAATTTTAGTATAGGATTATTTCACTTTGTTTTTATGAACATGCCACATTGATAAGCAGCTTTAATCTGTAAAGTTTTTGGTAACTGCAAGAAAATATTTGAAAGCTATGCATTTTACAGAAAGCATAAAGGTAGTCATAATGGTACTTCTAAGGATCTTTATATTAGTGTATATAAAATAGTTTGCATATACAAATATAATATATTATCTGTTTGAAATATTCTGGAATGGTAGGGGCTGTGAAACATAACTTATGGAAATATTGTACACAGTAAACAGACCTCTGTCAATACACAAATGAATTTGTCATATGCATGAGAAATGTCTTATTTGGTGACTACTAATGAATGGGTTTTTGTTAACCCCATTATTGTTAGATAACCACTTTGACAAATACCATTAAATGCCACTTTGATCAGTTTGCTCTTAGTGTAAAATATATACAGGTATATTTTTGTTCCACTTTACATATCTTTAAGAAGTTACAAATAACTTTTGTACGAACGGCGTGGCAGCATCTATCTATGCTTTGTTCTGAACCCAGTGGCAACAAACATAGTAATGAAATGTCAGAAGCTACTCACTCACCCCTCTCCTACCCTCTTCCTTGCCAAAAACAAAGGCTTTTTTGCATTAATGCTGTGAACATAAAGTAGTTGCATCATTGTGAAATATCCTACCTTGTCCTTTGTAAAAAAGAAAGAAAGAGAAAAAAACCTTGGCAAATATATTCTGATTAGGAGATGAACTTTACACCTCTGAGAGTGATAAAACTGCCTAATTATTTCTACCTCTTGGTAGTTAACGATGTTTCTGTTTTGCCAGTCCAATTGGAAAGGTATATTTGTACTTGCTTCTGTTGTACATTAGAGCCATCCATGAAGGGCAGGGAGTGGTGGATTTCTATATATGTGAAGTACTAAGAGAAGAGCTTTTCTTCCAAATACTATTTACAGAGCTGTCTAACCTCTTGCATTACCAGGGAAGAACTGGTAGTTGTTGCTGGGAAACCAGTATGAAGGCGAACACGCGGATGGGATTTTTGTCTTGAACTCTTGGAGAAGCAGACATAACTCATTAGTAGGAAGCTATCTGAAGAGCGAACTGAGGTGGAATCTCTTCTTGAATAATGTCTCACTCTCACAGTTTTAACTTCGACAGCACAAGCACATGAAGAAGTTTGCCAGAAAGTGTGTGTGTGTGTGTGTGTGTGTGTGTGTGTGTGTGGGGCTGTATATGAAGTTTTTTAGTGAAACATGAAGATAACACTGACATTTGTTCTTCAGTTGTACTGTCCCAAATACTTCTTTTTGTCTATACTTTTTTTTTGTAAAATCGCTCTGGTTTGCATAGTTGAGTGCAAGTTAAAACTATGTTTTTAAAATTGTGTTTTGCCTCAGCTTATTTCAAAATACCTTCTAGCACGAAGACATTAAGTTGGAGAGTAGTCTGTGTCACATTTTCTTGATGGTCCTGGCCTGCAAGGCAGTCTTTTTAGGAATGCCCTTACTATTTGCCAGGACCTAGTCTTAACTTGGTCCTACTGCTCTACAACTGGCTTCCAGGCTAGAACCCCCTTGCTTGTTATGGCTGCAAAGCAACTCCGTGTGGGTTCAAGATCCTTTCTGGGAGTTCTGCATCTTAAAGAAGTGATGCAGCCAGTAAGTAGTTGCAGCAATGCATCCCGGCCATCTCAAAGCAAGCCAGTAGCTATTAGCATGTGTAGTCCTTAGTTTGGTATGAAGCAGCTAAATTTAACGAGAGCAGTCATTTACATACAGAGCCAGGAGGATTTTGGGGTGTCTTCTCCCCAGTGGTAGTATCATCATGACAATACATCTGTTGTCAAAGGAAGCCACTTAAAACATGTGTTGCCCCTATCCATACATATGGATTTAGTTTGGTACTTGAGTACACATTTGTACTAGCCCAATCACGTTCAGGAGCTAGTGATACAAAGCCAGTGTGTAAATTGTCATAAATGGGTCAAAAAAAATTTCCACACTTGCTACATCCAGATATTCCTAATGGGTTTTTTTAATGTGAAAGTGAAGATTTGCAAGGGTTGCTTTACCTGGAATATTACTGTTTTAGAGCAAATAAAAACTGAATATTCAGTTTTCCTTTCCTGCCCTATCTTTTTCTACCATATATAGCAGCAAAAATGGAAATTAAGTACAATAAGCTGTGTCAAATGGAGCATGTTCTTCCCTAGCCTAAGTGTTTCAGCATGGGGGATGAGTGATGGAAGGAGAGAATTTTTTAGTTGGAAATAGACAGTTTAATCAAAACTGTAGAAAGAGACAGCTTAAGGTCTGGTTCACAGCTGAGCCTTGTAAGTGAATGTCTCACTTATAAATGGTGCGAAGTTGGAACTTGAGATACAAAGCCATTTTCTAAACACATACAGGCTAGCCTCCAGGCCAACTTCTCCATATTGGCCTATCCCAGTGCCATATTTCTTACCTATATTCTGGAAAAAAAACACTCCTAAAGGGAAGGTGGAATGCCCGGTTGTAATCAGTAGTTTAGTTAGGGGACTGATGCAACAAACTGTTATAACTTTCAATCACTGCAGAGTTGGACCAAACAGGAACTAATGCTATAAGGCAGGTTGTCTTATTTCAAAACCAATCTTAATAATCTCACCCTCCATTTATTTGTAATGCACTTGAGACTCTGCACAGGAGCATAAGATAACCTTGGACTTCCATGCCAGCATCTATAGACAGTGTCTTAGTTAACTGTATTTTCCTTTAATCGTTGTACCTGGCTTATCCTCCTAGCTAGGCCTTTCCCATTTTGCAAGTGAAAGCTGTTCATGTCAGCAATAGGTTAATATTTTCCAGTGAAAGACTGACTATGCATAAGCGTGTCTTTGAAAAATGGATGGAAAGCATACAAAAGACTTAACAATTGTTATGTGGGATTAATTACAGGCTAGAAGAAGCTGAATAAAGTAATAGCTTCCATTCTAGTGTGTTTGTAGGGTGGATGAGGTGCTTGGGTCTAGCAGAGCTAAGGGCATAAATGCCTAGATCGGTTTTGCTTTATTAGCCCTTTCAATTTCTTCCCTGTCTACCTTCATATGTGCTGTTTGTACTTTGTTTCTCCTGTAAATATTGGTCTTTGCCTTCTAAAATTTTCTTCTTACAAAATTATTATTACTTTTTGCAACCTGCCCTAGCTCTGAGTTTTTACTCTCACTTTTGAACTTTGGGTATTTGCATGTAATTTGTAATGCCTTCTGGTCTTCACTTACTCTCTTCCCTCCTCAAATTCATCTCAAACCCATGTTATGTTTTTCAAAAACCGTCAATCCAGTTTCCTAACCTTTGCCATCACTGATAAAACTCGTTGATATCACTTTGTCTTGCGTGACACAGCTCCCTCTTCTGGAAAAAAACCGAGTCCCTCCATCAGCATCTTTGAACGGTATCTAAATATCATTATAAGGATTCTGCCCAGTGGTTAATAGTTCATTCATTCCCTACTGTTACCAATTCCATAACTGTCATGTAGTGCTCCCAAAACCACTGTAAAAAATAAAATTGTTACCGTATGCTCTTCATCATTACTACACCAGTTACTGTAACGCAAAGTATTATGTCAACACCCTTTCAAGAGAGTTGTCTGGTACATCCCTTGCCTCAATATTGCTACCTGAAGGAATTAAACCTGTAGAAAGACTGACACTTTTGTAGCATACTCCACTGTACGTGATATCACTGAGCATTAACTATAGCACCTTCCTTAGGTGCTCAAACTCTAAACCCCATCTCTGTGATACTTTTAACCCAAACAGCTACCCAGAGTTCAGGGGTTTTTACATTTTAAATGAAGGAATCAGGTACTTGAGGCAACCTAGTGTGGTTACATGGGCCATGTGTAGCTCTGGTTTGGCAGACAAAGAAATTAAGCCAGAGAGACTGCTTGCTCACAGCATCCTGCTTGTACCATGGACCCACCCCAACAACTTTTGTCTTTCCCGAGACCCAGGTGCTAGGCTTGTTCAAGTCGTCTGCAAGCTTCCCCTGCAGTTTCTTATCCACACATGTAGCCCTGCCTAAAATGCTATTCAGTAAGATCCTCCGTCTTGATAGTTCAGATTCCTAAAGGGACTGTCATATCCTTTTGCTTTGGGTGGAGATATGGCCCTGTGTTTGGCCTTCAGAGACTTGGTATTTCAAGCCCTTCCTTCCACACAGGAGTAAAATGGCAGACTGGAAGCCTAGAGCCTGTCTTAATACTCCAGTACTCCAGCCTTTCAATAAGACTGCATGCTCTGAACTGAACAAGCTAGCTCACTGAAATAAAAGTGGGTAAAAAGCCATTCATTCATGCATGTGTGCATGTTCCATTCTTTTTATATATGAGCGGCCTCTAAATAAGAAAAAAAACAATCCTGACTCAATATCAAGTTTTATAATAGATAAAGGAGATACAGGAAAATGACTCTCTATGGACATTTTAATTCTAATGTGACAAAAATATATATACATTGGATTATTTTTATCATATGGGGCCTCTTAAGCTGGACAGAGTCTGGGACCTCAGCATGTCATAACCCGGCACTGGGCCCCTACTAAGCATCGGTTTTGGGAGCCAAGAGTCGGGCATCCATCCGCGCACAACCTCGGGTCCAGTGACTCAGTGCTGGCAACACAAATCTCTTCCATAAACATAATGACATTTGAATTAGGTTGCTAGGAGCATTATTGGGATCACTCGCCTATTTTCCTTCCAGGTATTCAAACCCATCTGCGCTGCACGGGGCCCGATCCTCTGCAGTGCCAGGCACCCAGCGCAGGCTTCGTCTTTCCACCTTGCAGGGTCCAGCTAATCTGTGCAGCTTCAGCACGACCCCCCCACCTGCACGGACCTCTCCCTGCTGCTGGCTCTCTCTGGGCAGGCAGATTGAAGTCGCTTCCTTTCTGGCTCCTGCTTGCCTGCAGGCATCCACCCCCTTCCTTGGGTAAATGTGATCTCTTTGATTAGACCGGCTCAATAGTTGGAAAAATTGGTCTTTGTGTGGGGTGAATGCCACTAAGAAAGGGGATGGATGGCTTTGCATCCCCTCCTGCCTTGCTTGGTTTCTGCTCCTCTCAAAGGTCCGGGTCCCAGCGCTGCATCCTTTGCAGGGAGATGCCGGGTGCCCCTTGCAAACATCCTGCCCCCAGGCTGCAGCCGCTTCCTGGAAGAGCTCCACCAGGAAGAGCTGCCGCAAACTGACACGTGGACTTTGTGTTGCACAAAATCCCCTGCGGATCGCTGCCATGGGACCTCCCTCCGCTGCCCCCCGCCTGCCCGCCTCAGCCTGACCCCCGCCTGTTGCTCCGGGGACTTCCCCAGCCTTCACGCCAGCATCCCCCCGGGCAGCATCCTTGTGCTGCAGCAGCCAGCCAGCCAGCCAGCCGAGCCTGCCACTCAAGAACCAGCTACAGATCTTTGAATGGCCTCGAGTGGCAGCAAAAATGCTCTCCAGGTGTACAGCGCTTTGCACCACTGCCACCCTCAACAGCCTGGGAAGCCTCCCTATCAGGAAGGCATGAGAAAAGATGGGACTGCGGATTGCTACTGGTCCAGGTAAGATGCGGGGCTTCGGCGGGGTTTTCTTCTTGAGACGCCGCAAAGTTTTGGCAAGCGGAGAGTCTGTCCCCCGAGCTCGAGGGATTTGGTAGGGAGCTGGACGTGCCAGCAGGAGCATGTAAAAGGGAGAGGAAGAGAAGCTTGCTATGAAGAATTGTTTGAGTTGGTCTGATAATGTCCTTAGACTGACATGGCTACAACCTACGCCCCTGAGAAGGAGGGTGGCAGACAAGGTTCTTTGGGTAAATGTGATCTCTTTGATTAGACTGACTAAAGAGTTGGAAAATTTGGTCTTTGCAAGCTTTTGGGCACAAACACCCTTCTTCAGGCATAGGGGGAGTCACTTTGGAGGGAAGGGTGTCACTTTGTACAGAGGGGCTAGGAGGGAGGGTGCTGGCTTGCTTCTCAGCAGACCTGTGTGCAGCTCTCTGCTTTGCCACAGCCTTCCTATGTGACCATGGGCAAGTCACTTATTCACTCTGTGACTCAGTTCTCCCACTATACGGTGGAGATGCTAGTGCTGCCCATCCCTGTGGGGTGTCAGAAGACTTATCCTAACCCAGCTGGTGAGCTCCTCTAGGCCTGTGGTGATGGGTCTAAGATGGACACAAGCTGCCCTCTTTATAAATCACTGCTATTTCAATCAGGCAGTATTTTAACAGTAAAGATAGTGCCAAACTACTTGACAGAGAAAGAAAATACAACTGTTACACATACAATGCAAAGAGTTGAGTCATGTTGGATCTATGTTTAGTTTGCCCTGCATGTCATTTAAGCCATTACGAGCTTTTTAATCAAATGTCTTAGTAATTATGTTTACGCTGACAATAGTAACTGATTAAGATTTAATGCAGACAGCACAATAGTTGTTCCTCCAATTAAAAAAAAAAGAAGAGTAACTTAAAAGAAAAAGGTAAGCAGCTGTTTCCTGCCCCCAGCTGTGTATCCGTGCTGAGTGTCCTCTGTGGGGTGTCAACTGTAAGCGTCTACAGCTAGACCCCTCTAAGAAAATCATGTTTTAGAAAGGTATCACTGCTCAGTATTAATTAGCAGGGGCTTCTGCTGCACCGGTAGTTTTCGTTCGAACCCGAGTTGATTTGGGAAGCATTACACATATCCCTGGTAGTTTTGTATTCTGCTCCACGTGTACATGATATTGAACAACTGGCTCAAATATTGTGAAACAGCCTAGTTGTAAAAGTCTTGTGCCACGTGGATGTTGTATGCTTTCTATCGCAAGAGGTACCAGCTTCTTGACTGTCATCTCTAGATGTGCTCAAAAGACTCCTACTGCCACTACTACTCATTTATCGTGTCTGAGACTGTAACTAATAATCCGGGCCTGGGTAATGAAGCAAAAATGAATGTCTTTAACAACAGTAACGTGTATACATTCAGGGCGCTCTTGTGGTCTGAGCACAGTTTTAGGAGGCAAATCAATACTGTATTCTAACGTCTAATGACAAAGTAACTTTCCCTGCGGTGTGAGTCCAGTTAACTTTTTGCAGCTGTTCCAGTGACTTAGCTGATTGCTGTGAGAATTAGTTGGTTAACAGTGAAATGCTTGGGACTGATAAGAGCTATGCCTAATTGGCAGATGTCTTGGAAAACTGAAATCTCCTGATGGTGGGAATTTGTATTCTTATTTCAAAAAGATGTGTGATACTTAGTAAACAATGAATGCACAAGCATGGGTGCATCCAGGGGAAGAGAGGTGGCTCTTCTCCTGCGCTGTGAAGAGTAGCTGAATCTAAAACCTTCCCTACCGCACGCAGTACAACGGCGCCGTTCACTCACTATACAGTCCTTGAGCCCAGAGATGTTGGGAAATCTGCGGGTGTCAGGCAGCTAAATACATTTGAAAATCAGGTTTGATGAGTCTAGGTTTTTGGTTGGTTGGTTTGAGTCTAGTTATTTAATGAGTTTTTGATCAGCCCCCTGAGAGACCGACTAAGAGAACAGAAATAATCAGTCGGCAGGAGAACTTAGTTGATTGTTTTCAGTCAAAATCAGGGGGGAAAAAAAAACTATTGATGAAAAGTTTCCAACAGCTTTTACTGAATGCTCTTCTTCCCCAAGAAGATTTGGCCCAGTTGTGCCAGGCACTGTGGCTAAGTACAGTAAAAAAGACCAAGGTTCAATCTCCACAGGTTAGTCTAAGCCAGGGCGGGCAATTATTTCAGGCGGAGGGCCACTTACTGAGTTTTGGCAAGGCATCAATGGCCACGTGACAGGCAGACAGGAGCAGATAAATATTAACCTTATTAAAAATTTTTAGGGGCCCTGTGGGCTGGATAGAATGGCCTGGCAGGCCACATCTGGCCTGCGGGCCGCATTTTGCCCACCCCTGGTGTAAGCAGTGTAGATTGACCCCATAAGCAAGTGAACAGACATTCACTTTTGATTCGGGAAATGCAGCCACATGCCTGCAGAGGCCCAGGCCAGAAGTCGGGGGGCGCTAGAGCAGGCACCTTGGGCCCAGGCTAGCCCATCCACCCTGGGGGGAACGGGAGTTGCAGGGAAGGTGCCAAGCATCCTGGGATGCTGGGTCACTGTGAGTTAACTTGAATTTGGAGGAGATCTTGGACAGAAGTTCAATAAACCAATTTAACTTAAATCAGTGAAGTCTGACATTACATCCATCCAGGTTTATCTTAAACCAGTTTGGGCCATTTTTTGAAATTGGTTTACGTGCACTGAACTTAGTTGTATTACAGATTTGTACCGGTTTCCAGTCACTTATACCGGGTTTTGTGTAATGTCTGTCCCTACGTGTACACGCACCGATATGTCACCTGCCTTGGAGAGCTCACCTTCGAAGCAAGCAAGACAAGAGCGGGACTGGAAACAAATGGGCAGCGAAGGGAAGTCTCTTGGCCGTCCGCGCCAGGTCCCTGTAGCGGGGACCAGTGGTGCTCTGCACAGATGGGTGCTGTCAAATGTGCTGTACAGAGGTTTTAAAATAAGAGATATAAACAAGCCAACACCACGCTGCGGATTGAACTCCTCGCCCAAGTGAATGAGTTTCCGTCACAGAGATAAGGATTATGAATTGAGGAAAGTGACATAGATTTTCCTTTCAGACCGAAACAAAAGACATGCCAGGCATCTACCCAAAACCTTCCTGCAGCTCAAGTGCAGGGAGAGAGATAACCACTTATCTTTGCAGCTTTGGGTTTTTTTCCCTGTCTTTGTCCTCCTCTTCGTGCTGCTGCTTTTGTTTGCCATTTCTTCAGTGTATTTGTTACCTCCCTTCCACAGTTCTCCTTGTGCATTTTGTCCTACTTCTCCAGCTGCCCTTCCCAAACTTTCAGGTAACTTTCCAGTGCTTCCCTTGCCCCGGCCCTTCCTTCTCTTCCCAGCAACAACACCGACAAATGCTGCTTGGTTCTTAGCACTGGAAAAAAAAAGACTCCACAGTCCCATGTTGCAATGGCCCACATGGACTAGTACCTTGGTGATGAATCTCTTGAGTGCAAGTCCAGTGTGTGTGGCTTCACCAAGCAACCTTCCCAAGGTTGCCAAGACTTGGGTTTATGCTTCCTGCTACTGTAACCCCTTGTTAGGAAAACAAGCAGCAATTGTCTAAGGTGGCTGGCCATGGAGATGAAGGAGCCTGTTCTTAGCCTTGATGTCTAAATACCGCTCTTTGTCCTCCTAAAATGATATGCACGTACACAACCCTGGCTCCAGCAGTAATTGCAGTCTCGTGATAGCTTGACCTCCCTCTAGTCCATTTGAAAAGTGGCCTGAAATGGCTGTAAACAGGCAGATCGCAAAGGGAGGGAAAGGAATACAGCCAAGCGAAGAGAAATAAAGTTGAGCAAATATTTGCTCTGTGTCAGCTGTTGGAGAAATTCCTCCGGCACGAAAACATGTTGAAAATAGAAGGGGCACTCTGTTGCTGGCTTTCTCTGGACTCGAACGAAACACAGGTAATTTTTGCCCTGGGAGGCTCTGAGTCATCCTAAGGAATCGATAAGCACCTCCATCGGCTGATACAAAACAGACATTGAGAGCCGGGTTTGCTTTCACCTAAAGTATTCGGCTTGTTGGGAAAGGACTGGACACTTCCAAGCTGCGCTGCTACCAGCCTGAGAGCTGGGACTGCTTTATAGGAGACACCGAGCGCAAGTCTGTGTTACAGGGAGATGGGGATGGGGATGGGGATCTGGCTGCTGGAGTCGGCAAACCAAATCAGCATCGGGGCGGGTAACAGCTGCTCCAACATCGGTGCATCTGAATGTCGGCTAGAGCTTGAGCAACTAGATATCGCTTTCCACCGAATGAATTTCCTTGCCGTATACACGTGCCCCTGATAATGCCCCGAAGTGAGTGCTGAAGCTGTGGCATTTTATTCCACATTTGGGATCGCCCTGCAATTTTGAGGAGCTAAGCTTTCACCCACGCAAGGCTTGCTTGACTTGCATCTAGTTCCTTTCCAGAGCAGATACATTTCCCCTCATTTTCTGCTGAAGTTGGAGATTGAAGACACTTCAGGATCTGGCCCGGCTGCCTGCCCGTCGCTCCCAGCACCTCCCCAACTCCTACAGAGAGCAAGGGATCGAAGAGTCAACAGAGCATGGGGCAGGGAGTCAAAAACTGAGGATTCGTTCCCACTTGGCCACATAGTGACTTTGGCAAGTCACTTTTAGATCTGTTTTTTTGGGACTTCTCTATAACACATACATTATGTTGGCTTATCAAACGAGGGAGACTTACTAATACCTGTCAAGCACCTTTGGCTTATCAGATGAACAACGCGATGGCCATACACAGATTTTTTCAAATGAATGATGACATAAGGTTTTTGTGTGTCCCCATAAAGCCAGCAGAGATTTCGTATAACAAGCTGGCCTGTCGCTGTTCTGAACTGGGCAGAGCATTGACTCATCTGCCGCTACTATGATAACTATAATTAGGAGAACATGCGTTGGCAATGCTCTTTCCTCTGTTGTAAGCACATCCCTGTCCTTGCGGGGCGCTTCAGATGGGTGTGGGCAGTGAGTGATAGATTATAGTTGGCACTCCGTATTTTATGGTGGTGGATTTTCTGGCTGGAGAGGTTACTTAACAAGCAAGTACTATTCTGGAGTCATCTTTGTATTCCTCCCCTGGATTTGTGCCTCTGTCTATGGCTATATACTTAAAAAAAAATCAAAATAAATAGGGGTAAACAGAATACCCATAAAAAATATCCTGGTTTTGTGAGCTAATCTGCCATTTCTTTATTTTAAAAGAGTTTAAAACAAACTCAGCAGAAACTTCATTGAACTTGGTCTAAAATCCGGACGGAAAGGGAAGTGTGGAAAAAAGAGACCTGTATTATTCAGTATTTCTATTACAGTACAGCTTGCAGGCAGCCAGCAGGTATCGGGGCTCCACTGGGCCAGGCCATCCACAGGCACCCAGGAAGAGAGAGCTCTTGTCCCTAAAAACGTATCATTGAAATGGAAAAGAAAGAAAAGTTCATTTACATCCATCAGAAACACAGGTTTTTAGTGGCTTGCCCAAAGACACACCAGGAGTTTTTTACAGAGCTGGGGATTAAACCAGTATCTCCCAGACCACAACATCATCCTTCTTCACTCTTCTGTTTTCCTGTCTTCTTCCATCTGCACCTGCAATGCTGTAGGACTGTCCGGCAGGTTACCTGTGCAGTGTTACATGCATGAGTCAAGGGTAAGACAGGCAGACAGAGGAAGCTGAGTCACTGGTAATAAGAGGGCGGCCGTCTATGTACTTCGTTGTTGCTATTTAATTGCAGAACCAGCCTGAAGAGGGAAGGTTGTAAGCCAGCTCCTTGGCCTGCTGAGGATCACATACCTATTCCCTGCCTACATCTGGGTCTGATTCGCCAATGACTTGTACAGCCATTTGCATCAGTGTTAAGTAGGGGTAAGGTGCTCTAGGAAGCTTTGCACGCGTGCTGTAAGCCCTTACTTCTCTCTGAGCCTGACCCAAAGCCAGGGAAGCCTCAGGAGGCCTGTCCATTGGCTTCTCTGAATTGTGAACTGGCTACTAACACCTAACCCCACGTGCATCTTCCACCTGTGCTCTCAGTAAAGCGCAAGGACCTCGTGCTTCCACAATGCAAAGACTTAAGAGAGTTCAGCAGCACATAGCAATATTATAAAGAATAACTTAGCACTCTGGGAATGATTCTCCTGTGCCTTACACCTCGCACAGCTTCACAGAATTGAAGATCAGAAGAAACTACGAGATCGTCTGATCTACCCTCCTGTAAAGCACAGACCACTATGCTGTATGCGGTTACATCCATACTGAGCCCAATAACTTGGGTTCGACTATAGCCAGTCCTCAGGAGACTTAACTGTTGTATGTCCAGAGGCCAGCAATGGCAGGAAAATGGTTAGGAGAGGTACATAAGAGTCACTTGCTTCTATGCAAACAGGGGGAAATCCCTGCTGAATACGACTGGTGGCATTTTGCTGCCTTGTGATGATGATACAAGATGGAGTCAGGTTCATTTTCTCTTAAGGAAGAACCAAACTAGGATCTTTTCATCATGTGGTCCATAAAGTCGCTTGTTTTTAAAATCACTATGTTTTGTAGCCTCAATATCCTGCCTCTGATGGTCAGACCCAATGGTTCAAACCTGCATTTGGACTAGTTTCCCTAATAGCTTTTGTAGCGCTAAAGCAGATCTAGGTCAGAGTAGCTTCTCTCAGAGATTTCTGATGTAGCACCAGGTGGTTTTATTTGCAGGTTAATAAAAGATTGTCATTGGCTTGGCGAGAAAATGCAGCTTTCACTGCTGCCTTGTCTCCTTCTAACATCAGCTTTGAAAAGTGCTTAAAAAGCCTTTGTCACTGTTGCGGTTAGTTAAGAGAGTAAGGCAGGCTGCAAGTTGGTTAATAGGCAAGGCCATGCAACTTCGCAGTTAGTTTGTGTGTGTGTGTGCGCGTGTGTGCGTGCATGTGTGTGCACGTGTGCATATGTGTGCATGTGTGTGTGTAGGGAGAAAGCTTCCAAAGCACAGGGTGAAAGGCTGCCAATAACTCCTGCTAAAACTTGGCATGGAGCTCCTCACCCGCCCTTTCAGGAAACAAATCATCAATTATATTTCCAGAGGGTACAAGAGTCTGGCATGTTTTACTGTTCTTTTTTTTTTCTGTCTTTCTATAACAGGGCTCTTTAGCAAATTTGTAAATGGGTTGGTTCTGTTTTGGGATAACTAGACTCTCGTATCTATTGAGATTTGTTCTCATATCTATTGGAAGAAAAATAAAACATTCTTTTTTAATAAGAAAGCTAGACAAAGTCATTTTGAATGGAGAAAGCTGACATGTTTATGAGGTTGGAAAGCATGATGGCTTAATGCCCAGGTATGATATATTTGTAATACTTGTTACACATCTGTACAGTGTCCAGTCCCTGGGGTGGGGCCCCCAGCTCTGGGCACTATCCTAAGAATAAATAATGATTAATTCTCCATCCTGTAAGGCATTCACTTCCTCTTCAGTTTACAGCACAGAGAGTGACCCAGGCTGAAGTCAGTGGGCTACACCAAAGCACAGGGATCCAACCCACATGTTGAACTGGGCCCTACATTTGTAGGGAGAGCTTTGTCTTTGCTGCAGAATTATTCTTCAAAAGCAAAGATGTCATTTCCAATCTACTCCTAAAACCAGACCAAAGCCTGCACAGAGCCCAGTTCACCTCGTCAATGGGGCTGGTATTCTTAATATAAAAACTAATAATAACATGTTAACCAAGTCCTACCCCGTGTGTCCTGGCCTGTTTCTTCCTCCTTCTGGACTGATCAGCCCACACCCCTGCATCTCTCTCACTAGGCAGTTCTTTCCACCTCCCTTCTAGTTGGGTGGTGTAATAAGGTACCCACATATGCAAGTAAGCCTGAATTACTGCTCCCTTTCTCAGCTAGATCAGCACATTGCCAGGGCAGGGTACCTCAGGCCTGCTGCCTTGGAATGCAAACTTTTCATTTATGTTTTAAATTTTAAGAAGAACAGTTTCTAATAGTATTGACTGTGGAAGCAACCAATGAACTGATGCATGCTCAGATTCACAGACCACAACCTGGGCTAATTCATCTCTTTCAAATGCTGTGATCCTTGCTATGGAAACACTTAAACAAGGGATTCCTCCCACTATTGGATTTAGGTTAAGGCAGGTGCTTTGACCATCAGTGGCAGAGTGTGAAGCTGCCATTGCTGTGACCTTTAGCTCTTTGAAAATAGACCTGTCTGACTTGAAAAGGCATGCAACAAAACCTGCCTGACCCGTGTATCTGCACCGTGAAACAGGAATTGTCATCCGGTCAGCTTTAAGGTTCATTTATTTCCGTGTCTCTCTTTTGATCCTTGCAGGCCTGAATCTCGAACCTGGACTGTGATGTTACTGCTGGGGACTTGCCTCCTGTACTGTGCCAGGGTGACCATGCCCATCTGTGCCGTGGCCATGAGCAGTCACTTTGAGTGGGACAAGAAGCAGTCTGGCATCGTCCTGAGTAGCTTCTTCTGGGGCTACTGTTTGACTCAGATTGTAGGCGGGCACCTGAGTGATCGGTACTGGAAATTTCTCATCTATTATCCCTTGCTCAGGGCTTTCAATAAAAACTCTTGGCAAGTGCTTATTGTGTCTTCCCCCTCTTCCCTTCTGTCTAACCCCTTGCCTTGTGTCTTACCCTTTCCTATCTTAATATTATCACTAGCCCCTTGGAGGGGAAGAGGGCTGAAAAATGAACTCCAAAGTGCACTGATCACATCTAGTCCTGCAAATTACAGCCCCTGGCAGTGGACTTAAGCACAAGACAGCTGCCTGCAGGACTAGAAGCAGTGTAACCACATCTGTATGGTGCTTTTAGCAGGCAAATTGGTGGGGTGGGTTGTGAGCTAACTGGGCCTGTCACTCAGTGCTGCTGCTTACCTTGTTATTGTGCCCTGTGGACATAGCTATGCTGCTTCTGGTCCCAGAGGCAGCCTGCATGGAGCGGCAGGAAAGCTTTTTTGGATGGATCCAAACTCTAGTAACTCAGCTGGTGTCCTTCCACTGCTTTCAACAGATTTTGGCTGGCTCACGGGTGGTTTGGATCATGGCTTGGATGCAGCAAACCCTGTTGCACGGTCCACATCCGCTGCCTGCAGGTGGTTAAGCATCTCTCCAAAAGTTAAGCACTGGGCTTGTGTAGATAGCAACTTTCAGATGGTTCATAGCCAACCAGAGAAGGCAGTGTTCCCTGCCATGCAAGGAAATCCGGTCTGTCTCTCCTCTACAGATCTGCTGTCTTCCTCCTCGTTGCAGCCCCTCTGACCCTTTCCACCTTTCCACACCCCTTGATTTCTGCACAGCTCCTCACACATCTGTGCTTGTTCACAGCCCCCAGTCATGTCTGGGTGAAGGACGTGATGCATTGTTTGTGCAGGTTAACGACATTAAAAAGAAAAGCCTCAAACCCAGTCAACTGTACGATGGGGATCCTAGTAATTACCTGCTTGAGTTCCTTTCCTGAACTGCAGTATCGTCGAAGAGGAAGGCTTTCCTGTAAATTCGCGTGCAAGAAACACATGCCTGGAGAAAGCCATTATCTGTGCAGTGCCCTGTGCTGTTTCATTATGTTCTTTAATAGAGTCTGCAGCCACGGTGTCTGCAAGGAACTAATGTTAACAGACAAGCAGCGCTGATGCTAAGGCAGATGAAACAGTGAATGCCGTCATCCTCTAAGAAAACAGAGCAAGCCAACGACATGAATATCCACTGCACCGGAGTTTCTTAGCCATGCAGTCGTGACTGCCTCCTCCTTATATTGCTAAATGGATCCTGGCTGGGCGTGGGAATCTCTGCCCTGCTTGCGAGCTGCTGTCTCCTGCTTTAAACTCCACCTTCCCTCCCGGCTGAAGCCATCCTTGTTTCTATCTGCTATTGGCCCCTGGGTCCTTTTTGTGCTTCTCATGTGGCCAGGGTCTAGGTTGCAGCCGTGTTGGTTGAAGGACATGGGCAGACGAAGTTCTTTGGGGAAAGCTGATATCTTTTATTAGACCAACTCATATAGTTGGGAAAATTCTTCTTTGCTATTCCTTCCTTCCAGGAGGAGCATGCACTGACTGCAGATGCTTCCTCAGCCGGACGAATGGTACTGATACCCAAACGCTTGCAAAGAATTTTTCCAGCTACTTGAGTTGGTCTAATAAAAGATATCCGATCTACCCAAAGAACCTTGTCTGCCTACTGTGGCCTACATTTATTGTGGCCTGCATTTAGCACCCATGCTGGTGCCCGAGCATCTCTGAGGAAGTGGTTACCCTGGCTCTGGGCTAGTTAGACACTGTAAGTGAAGAATCATTTGTCCCGAACAGTGCAAGCTGGAATGCCATCTTTCATCCCTACCGTGTGCAACTGCTGCTGGAAGGCAAACGGGGATTTCTCCCATTCCCCTGCTCCCACCGTATGTAGTAGGACTTCCCAGCCCTGCGCTGGGTGTAATGCCATGTTGCCCTGCTGCATGCTGCCCTAGCCCTATTCTGTGCCCATGTTCCCTTCTCATGTAATGCTTGCCTGTCTTTCAGGATAGGAGGAGAAAAAGTCCTCCTCCTCTCTGCCTCCGCCTGGGGTTTCATCACTGCTATCACCCCGCTGCTCACTTACGTCAGTTCTGCCCACCTGATTTTTATGGCTGCCTCCAGATTCCTCATGGGACTCCTGCAAGGTGAGGACGTACGCTATGCGGATGGGTGCGTCCCAGCCGTCCAGGAAAAGGCTTACGGTGCAGCTCAGTCTGCGGGACTGCAAATAACAGTGAAGTGGATGCATGACAGGGCTGGTTAGAGTGACCTTCTGGATCTGCGCTGCCTCCAGCATCTGGGCTTGCTAAAAAAAGCAGATTGGTTATCAGATTGACCCCAGGGAAACATTTCCCCATGACTAAGTGTCACTGTGAGAAGCCTTCATGTAGCAGTTGTTGCAGCGTAAACACTTCATTCTGCTTTTTTCTCTCTCAAAATTTCCTCAGGCACCTGCATTTTGGGTGTTTTTAAGAAGCTTTGATCTTGGGGTCATTTTTCTTCTCCTTACTGAAGGAGGTCTTGGAACTACATAAGCCTATTCATTGCCAATAGGTTAATTTTTGCTGCTTCTTTGCATATCACCTTTTGAGCTTTTGCCTCCTCAATGATGGGTGCCTGATACTTCATTAGACATAATGGCTTATAACAAAAATCA
This sequence comes from Crocodylus porosus, assembly GCF_001723895.1. Taxonomy (NCBI): domain Eukaryota; kingdom Metazoa; phylum Chordata; order Crocodylia; family Crocodylidae; genus Crocodylus; species Crocodylus porosus. Next base: position 8,947,858 of record NW_017728942.1, read on the forward strand.
CACTGTAAAATGTGGCTCTGCAGCAAGGGCCATTTCTCCTTACTTATTTTTAACCCCTATTTTTCCACGTCCATTTTTATTATTTTGCAGTCAAATGTTTACCAAGGATTAGATTCATCCTGAATAGCATCCCTCCAGTTGGAATTACCCAGTGGTTTAGCTACCAATACATAAGACAAAATTGGTAACTGTTTTGGAAGGGTTTAAAAGTTTTCCGAGTATTTTTGTCCCTTAAAAAAATGATCAGTTTTGTGGTGCTGAGCAGGGGTGGAAGTCCAGCTATGTGGTTATATCCTGAGATTCAAGTCCCAGCTCTGCCATAGACACTCTGCGTTACTTTTGGCAAGTCACTTCATTACTCTTTCCCTCGGTTCCTCAGCTGTAAAAGCGCTGCACGTCCCCACTTCAAAGTTGGCAGGGCAGATGCAGTCATCTGTATACCGGGCTCAAAAAACGACACCAGTGGAGGTCACCGAATAGGTGGATACAGAGAAAGTCCAAGCTAACTTGTCTGTGGAGCAATGGGATGCCATCAGACACCCTCTTGGCTCAGTGACTTCATTCTGCAGCATTATTTTGGATAAGCTGCAAACTTTATTGATTTGCCTGGAGCTATGGTTGGGTTCCCGTTGATTTGATATGAACTTTCCTATGCATGTCTCACTGACGGTTCACTGACACTTTCCTCTCCATTGACGCTAGGGGTTTACTTCCCTGCCCTAGCCAGCCTGTTCTCTCAGAAGGTCCGAGAGAGCGAGCGAGCTTTCACGTGCAGCACGGTGGGGACTGGCTCCCAGTTTGGGTAAGTTCCCATGCTCCCCTGGCTTTGAGCAGTGAGTGACAAAGTCTAGGGACAGCAGTGCCATTAATTATTGGGAGCAATAAGTCCAGCCCAAAGTGCAAAGGGAAGCAGTGTGGCCCAGTAGGAAGAGCAAGGGACCGGACAGTCTAACATCCTGTGTTCTGCGCACAGCTTTTCCACTGCCGTGTCCTGTGACCCAAATACGTTGTTAAACTTTTCTGCACCTCATTTCCTTTCTCCGTGAAGCGAGGGCAGCAATACTGTCTCACCTTTGCAAAGCATCCTACAACAGATGATCTGGCTTTGACCTGTGCTGAAATGGGAAGCGTTTGCATTTCAGTGCAAGTGGTTAGCATGCATGTAAGAAGTGTGTGAGATGCTTTGTAGCGTCTCATTGGCAGTTGTTCCAGGGAAGCAAAGAGACGGATGTGCAACTCATGCAGGTTAACTCTGTTCCATCACTTGAATGAAGCAATCACGTCAAGATCTCTGGCCCTGAGTATTCAATTAGGAACTTTGGCAGTAGTAAGTGGATAGTCTGTTGGCTGGCAGAGTGGCTTTAATAACAGGGCAGCCTCTCCATTCAGACTTGTGGCAGGAAGGATGAGCCAGTGCAACGGTATGATAAGATGAATCGCTCCCAAAGGCTTTATGAATAGCATCCAGTGACCCTCCGCATGCTCTTACTATTGATTCATGGGCTTGGAGTTTGCCCAAAGAGCCCTATCAGGATCATGATGTGGTTGTCCTTTTTCTTCCAGGACGCTGGTGATCGGTGGGGCAGGGTCCCTCCTTCTGGACTGGTATGGCTGGGAGAGCGTCTTCTATTTCTCCGGGTTCCTCACTTTGCTCTGGGTTTACTGCATGTGCAAATACCTCCTCAAAGAAAAAGGTAACCCCCTTGCCATGCTTGCTCACGTTGACAAATGTCAATCGCCAGGCTGCACATGATGAATTCTGTCTGTGCATAGGGAAGATATTTCAGACCTATTAAAGCATCCAAAGCCAGCTAATATGTTTTCACATATTCCGCCGATCGTTTCCCTACTACACAATCATATTTTAAGCAGTTATAAAATGAAGTGTTTAAAGGTCAGGGGGCCATTGAGCTAATGTGGTGAAGGGACATGTAGCCAGTGGTGCACAGAGATCACATCATACTTGGCTGCCTTTGATTCTTCAGCCCGAATGACGTGGTCCCCCTTTATGGCACGCCCTGGGCAGCCTTTGACGGGAATCTGGAGCAGGGTTTGAATTCAGGCCTCCAGAGTTGTAGCAATCCTTCTGCCCTTGCACGCCATGGGTTTCAAGTCTAGAATAAAGTAGATACAGTGCATTTGTGTAGATAATTAATCAGTGTATCTTTGAATTTCTCTCCTGCAGGACTCATCATCTCTTTTGAGTCTTTAGCGAAGGGCCTCTCATTATCCAAACGCACCAAAGTCCCATGGAAGAGGCTCTTCAAAAAGGCCCCTATATGGTACGTACACGTCCCCGAGGCAGGGGGTGCATTCGCTGCGTCCCTCTCTCAGCTTGATGCACAGACTGGTTTTGCTGCCAAGTTGCCCTCATTCATTTCACATGAGCAAATCTCTCTGAGGTGAGGCGCGCACTGAGCGTGTGGTCATTACTCTGACGGTAACTCCAGAGTAGCTCACCCCTGAAGCTGCTTTGCTTTTGCCACACACCCTGACCACAAAGCAGTGCAGGTGATGCAAATGCACATGACGCACTAATAGAGTCAAGTCTCTCTGTGCACTTGGGTGTTACCTGAGGCGGCCTCCCCATAGCTCCGGTCCTTTGTGCGTCGTCACAGCCGGCATGCAGGCAACAGCCGCTGCTGGTAAGAAGTCAAGGGCTGTTCGAAGGGCATGGGTGCTGCAGTCTTTGTTTGTGGTGCAGAGAGAAACCACCCAAAAATGCCCTTTTTCACTGTCTCCTCTTTTTTTTTTTCAAATAAGCAAACTCTGGAAACATTCAGCGCTTGTAGATTAGGGCTCTGAGTTTTATACTGAGGATCATCCAGCCTGGAAGCAAAGGGGCGTGTTTTGTGTTACTTGTGGCTATTTAATGAAGGCCTAGTACACGAGTTGGGAAGACTTATCATATAGGGGGCTCCAATGATACCTAGGAGATAGGAGGAGGGCCCTTCTGGCCTTACTCCTCCTATGAAACTGAGGACACATGGAGTATACTCCAGGGCTTTGGGAGGGGAACAGAGGACTCACAAACGAGAGTGAAGCTCTTCATAACACGAAGGCAGTAATTCTCCCTTGCCAGGACACAGGGTGGTATCCTGCCAGATGCGGCTCTTTTCTAAACCTTGTGTGCCAGCGGTTTTGTACAGACACCGCTCTGCTAGCTACATGGAGGTAGTACTCGTTGTCTCTGGAAACATCTCCAGAAGCCATTGATAGGTTAATTCATAAGCCAGAGATTGCCTTGAAATACCGGGTCGTTGGGATTCCCCTTTCCCTTCTGTGTGATCTACCATCTCTAGCGCTGCTTTCTTCCATTATACGTATTTGCAGGGCTGTCATCGTAGCTCAGCTTTCTACCGGCAGCACGTTTTTCACCCTTCTCTCCTGGTTGCCAACCTTCTTTAAGGAAACTTTTCCTGAGTCCAAGGTAAGCAGAAGAGGGTCCGCGAGTGCAATACAAAGAGAGGTCTGCAGGCTTCTCCACACAACCACATTGCTCCTGTTAGGACTAGGAGTCTCTTCACTGATTTCCATGGGCTTTCGAAGAGCCCGCACAAAAATGATCCTCCTGTTCTCCAAACCACTAGCACCTGGAGGTTGATAGGGGCATTTTTCCCATCTCGGTTTTCATTTTGATTGGCCCAGTCCTTCTGTTTTGTTCTTTAGAGTTTGCCCAAATTTTATGTGGGCTCCACCTTGCCCCAGGGATCCCTGTAACAAGGAGACGGGTGTCGGGGAGTAACACTCAGGTTTACTACAAATGGAAACCATGGAACCAACCTCCCAAAAAATGGCATCTTTTTCCTTGCCCCTGGCTTTCTTTGTGGCCCAGAAGGTCTGCTTGGAGCTGGGGTAGGAGAGCGCCCGCAGGTGTAGATGAGGGAGAAGGATGGCGGCAATAGGTATTTGGGGGCGAGGGCAGGGATCAGGCTGAGAGGAAGGGAAAGTGGGTGAGGTTATTTGGAGGGAGGTGGAGTGCTCTCCCCCGCATTTCCCCTGCATGTATCTCTGGATAAATGGTGGCTGCTACATGCCTATACAGCTGATTTTTGCAAGTGAGGGCACTGGCAAGTCTGGAGCATCAGTTTGATACGTGTCGGGGTGCATGGAAGTTTGCACCTCCCGCACATCCCTGCTCCTCTAGGTCCTGACACATGGGCCCTCAGACCTACTGGATCCCATCGCAGGATCCCATTCATAGCGCTTAGCTATGCAAATACACGGATAGCCCAAAGAAGTGATGCTCCTTGGGCTTTCCATCCGCTTTGGCATCAGCTTGCTGCTCATACCTCCCCTAGGGACGCTTTTCTCACAGGGTTGCACGTGGTCTCTAGGTTACCATGTCCCTGGGAAAAGGATGGCTTTCAAACCGCACAGAGCTCACAGGAGCAAGCAGTTTCAAACAGCTCCAGGCTCCCGTGCTCATGGGGGGCTTTGTAATTGTTGCCAAGCTCGGAGGCGCCCTGGTAGTAATGATCATTAATAATTAATACGCTCTCTTTTTATCTACAAAGTGCTGAAGCCCAAGGGCTTCTCCGGGCTCAGCGCAAACACTCCCACTGTACTGAAACTGGGGTCTGAGTCTCTTGGGTGAAGAGGTCGTATTTCTATGAATAATTCGCCTCGCAGAGATCCTCAGATTATCTTCTCTGTGGCAGCCCTGTCACGCATTGCTGTCACTTCCTTTGCCACCTACAAATATCCTTTTAACATTACATGTGCAAGGCACTTTATGGCACGCATGATATTTATATTGCAACCACGTATTGAGCCAGCAACCTATTGTTGTAACGAGAGAGCTGCACACCTCTTACACTGGGCTTGTGTCGCAATAATTTAACCATCTGTTAAGCATCAGTTCCTGGTGCCCTAATGCAAGATGCTGCATATAATGTTCCTGCATCTGGCCATCGCTTCATAAATATTAATAAAAATGTGGATACATGCTACTTGAATTTAAAGGGTTGACAAAGGAGGCTTACTGTGGTAAAACTATGTCACCTACTGGCCAAATAGACATGCTGCAGGTGAACTGGTTTTCTTCCTTTCTATACCCGGCGAATACTGAGCCCGCGTCAAGAGAACCCTACAGTTTTGGGCCCAGGTTGAACCCAGCGGGTTTTCCAAAGCACTGAAGGACATTAGGTGCCTAACTCTTATTTGTGGCTCTCAGTGGATATATCTCTAGGTACCTAAAGACCTCTGAACATCAGGCGCTTGATTCTGTAGGAGCCTGGGTTTCACTGAAGGCCAATGAGGTTTAGGCTCCTAAGCTACTTAGGTACTTTGATCTCTCCAACTGAGAAAACCTGATACATCTGTGAGTGACAAACAGCTAACAGCAACAATTCCCAAACAAGACGTTTCTTACCAGGCTCAGCACCCTGGCATTAGATGATTTAGTCCCATCCTCTCAGCTTCACAATAGTGCTGCTGATATTACAGAAGCTGAAGGCTGAATTTAGCCGGGACTTCTATTCATCACCCAGGAGGCTGAATCAAGTGTGCAGCCTTGTTTCTCCAGGTATATCGGTTCAGGGCTCCAGGAAACCTTTTTTTTTTTACTAGCAGCCTTTGCTGTTGTCAATAAGAACAGTTATGCCTCTCAATTACTGATATAAAGCCAGTCGCATATAATGATAATTATGTATATAGCATTGTAACTGTGCATGGTATGTGATGGGCTTTATCCTGGGGTGCGCTGATATAAACCCAGTTGGATATAATGATAATTATGTATGTAGCATCGTAACTGTGCATGGTATGTGACGGGCTTCATTTTGGGGCGCATGGGCTGGGACAGAGAGTGGGTGGGAAAACATTGTGGCAATGTAGTTTAAAGCTCCTGCGTTAGGTGAGGGCAGGGTGAATTTATATCAGACGAGTTAGCTGCAAACAAGCCCTCCTCTGGTAGCAGGAAACGGCGTTGCTTTGCAGACCTCTGCTGAGAGAGTCTCTCCTTCCCAGGGCTGGGTGTTTAACGTGGTTCCCTGGCTGGTTGCAATCCCGACAAGTCTGTTCAGCGGGTTCCTCTCTGACCACCTAATCAGTCAGGGTAAGAGACCCTTGGGGTTTTCCCCAGCTCTCCCCTTCCACGATGCAAAACAGGGACTGGATGGGAAGAAGTGGGTTTGTTGGAGGGGGAAAAGGACTGGATTTGTTCTCCCGGGAGATACCCAGGTCCTCTGCACCTTTGCAGCTCCCTTTGTCTTCTCTGGGAGTCTTATGCACCCAGCAGAGAACCGATTCTGCCTCTGTGCATTCACGTTACCATCCACGCCCCTGGCACAAGCACAGAGCTATCTCTGTTAAAGTCTTCTTGACGGGAACGCTGCCTTTTCCTTTTCAGGGTACAGAACGATCACTGTTCGGAAGTTCATGCAGGTAAGAAAGCGAAAGCCTGTGAGTGAAACAACCTCTGTCTCTGAGGCTGACATGTAAAGTAAGAGAGCTACCAGTGGAAATCAGATTAGATCTCATAGGGGAGCTACAGTCAAGGCTTTGATTGCAGAAAGGATGGTGGGAGATGGGCAGAAGGCTCAGTAACGGGCATCGGTGGGAAGGAGAATACAGCGATAGGGCATGGGGTTGTGCTGGGGCTTTGACACGCTATTATGCTTCAGCAAGGTGTGGACATTTGTGGGTGTTATTGGGGGCGGGATTTCCATAGAGAAAAAAAAACAGCATCTTTTCCCTCTGAGTGACTCTCTTCATTTTGCATGAAGGCAAATGTCAATAGAAGAATGAACAAGAATAAAATCCCCATGTCATGTTAACCCGCTACTCGGCCTGTGTCTCACGAAGTGGCACCTGCCTGAGCAAGCAGGCAGAGGCTTTCCAGGTTGTCTGTATGCAAAGGCAGCAGAAGGTAGAGATGCCCACGGCCACAGGCAGTCGCTCTGAAAGTGAGAGCAGTCACGCAACACGGCCCTGCGCCTCTGCTGAGACACAGAAGTTGTTAGCCTGGGTGCAGCGCTGTCCTGGGTGTGATGAGCAAGCGCAAGCGTGTAAGACGCTCGGGTGAACGTGAAGGTGTTGAAGTTGGGAGCACTGCTTAAACCTCATCACTGGATGCCCCTTACGTTTCAGAATCGCAAGCTTGTCTGCTTCTCATCACAGCACATCCCTCGGATTTTCATTTCTTGTCCCTGCAGGTCATCGGCTCAGGAGTATCAAGCCTTTTTGCCTTATGCCTGGGTCAGACCTCCAGTTTTTGCAAAGCAATAGTATTTGCATCTGCCTCAGTTGGTCTTCAGACCTTTAACCACAGGTAATTCTAGAGCAGTGACACTTAGCTTCTGAAAACTTATGTATCTCTGAATTAATTAGTCTATAAGATGCAGCTCTGCCCAGCCTTTTGCCAGACTTCAGGTTAACATAGCTAACTGCCTTTCTTAATTTCTACAGAGAGCTTTTCACAGGAGGCCTTATGGTCCATGGAGAAATTGAGATGCAAAGAGGAAAGTGACTTTTTAAGAGTCACTTTTCTATCCTAAGCAGGTGATTAACCCTAGGTACTAACTTCCTTTGGATTTGCCTTTTCTTGTTCTGTTCATATCTAGACTGGGTGCCTGTTTGGGTGCTTTGGTCAATTAGTGCAGTAACAGGATGAAACACTATGGCCCGAGTTACCCCGGGGCTCAGAGACCTTGAGAATCCATGAAGCTAAGCACCCAACATTGGTGCTGGATACTGGAGTCCAAAGGCCAGGAAGTGAGAGCCTGTGAAGGGAAGCCTGTGTACTTATTTGAGCAGGGAGAAGAGTCCTGGCAAGGTAATGGTGGTGGATTTTAGTAGGCTAAAGATGAACATGAGCAAAAGAAGCTGAGTTTTGCTCTGGTCCTCCTAGAACATCTTCCCAGGTAGCGATGGCCATCTAGTCAGCCCTGCATCACCTGTGCCTTTCCACGCGTACTGAAGCACTTTGCTGCTTCTTGGCTTGGGTGTTCCCAGTAAGCCATCTCTTGGTCCCCGCTGGTTCCACCCGCCTTCTCCTTTTCCGGTCATTTATTGGGCATGATTAATGGAGTCTGTGGTGCAGGTGTATATTTGATGTAATAGTTTGATCCTTTGGGGTGTAATTGCTCTAATTAATAACTACAATTGGGGAAAAATAGTTTCAGGGGTGCCACCTGGATTTCCCTGAGCTGGGGATATTATTCAAAGTTTTTTTTCACAACCCCATTAGCAGAGAAGAAGTTAACCAGGTTAACCTGAGTCAGGCAGCAGGCAGGGTACATTTTGCACTTTATTCTTATCCCATTACCTGGGTTAGATGTTGTGACCCCTTTGTCCCTATGGGTTTATTGATTGCTTGCCTCTCCTTCTGTTCCCCTTCGTGTAGCAAGTAGCTTGTTTGCCTTGTGGTTTCCCATAACACCCCCCCACACACATGTAATTTTTCTTGTGTTTCTGAACAGCGGCATTTCTGTCAACGTGCAGGATTTGGCACCATCCTGCGCTGGCCTGTTGTTTGGTGAGGATGTATTTTGTATGGTTTTTATCCACACGGAAAATACAGGCATGCATTTAACACCTTATCACCATGATAAGTGTGTGTGTGTGTGTGTGTGTGTGTGTGTGTGTGTGTGTGTGTGTGTGTGTGTGTGTGCATGTGAACACAAGTAACTGAGGACAACCCAGAGGCTGCACTAGAGTTTCAGGCATGGACAGGGGGCTGAGTTTGGCTATATTTGCTGACACCCACAGCCAGCTTTGCAGGGGCAGAGCAGCCACTCATTGTGCATGTTAAAAAAAAGGTTGACAAGGACTGCTTCGCTGGTTTTCTCAAGATTTGGAAGTGGAATAGGGTGTGCATGTGGCCACGGCACAGACTTCTGCTTGTGCTCATTCACATGCTCTCACCTGCCCTTTGCCGATGCAGGTCACTATATGCATGCCCTTCAAAGAGCCCAACACTTGAGCACAATCAGGGGTCAGATAACCGAAGAGGCGTGTACAAGGGTTAGTATTTCTAGTGAGCATTTCCAGAGAGGAAATTTTGTCCGAGTCCAAAGCAAAGCCATGGAAGAGGTGCAGACGATGGTAAATGAGCACATGTCAGCACCTAGCAAGTATTTCATGCTGAGAAGCAATGCACGTGCTTTGATGTGATGCAGTGGTTTCTGGTTCTTCCCCATACAGGTGTTGGAAATACTGGTGGAGCCCTGCTAGGTAAGGGACTTTGTTGAGATTACACCACCCATGGGGAAATTTTTTACAGCTGGTGAAGCTGATATGCTGGGGCAAGGATCCATCTTGGAGCTCTCACTTACATCTCCCTTCTCCTCTCTCTCTGCTCAGGTGTGGTTTGTGTGTACTTAGCTGGACATCTCATTGAAACAACTGGCTCTTGGATTTCTGTTTTCAATCTCGTGGCTACGGTTAACATCATTGGGCTCTGTACATTCCTGATTTTTGGAGAGGCCCAACGGGTGGACACTGTCTCTGCATACATAGATCTGTAGTCCCTGTCTAGAGGAGCTGAGCAAATGATGGCCATCAAGGAGGTTTCAGAGTGTTGTATCTATTTATCGCAGCTGGGGAAGTGATCCTTTGCCAAAGAGATGATTGTTTCTTTATACAATTTAAACAGGAAAAAACAAAACAAAACAGAGAGGTAATATTATAAGCCTGAATGAGACCTACTGGAGGGGAACCCAGAATTAAAATTTTGCTCTGGGCTCTGCCTGATGGTCTGCAGAGCCTTTTGCCTTTCTATCACCCATGTGAGTTTGACCCATGCCACTGGTGACTGAGCAAAGTAGCTGCTGGCTCGTGGTGAATGAGCTGGTAGCTTCAGTCCAGTTCCCAATGTGACAAAAAGCACCACCCCACTTGGGGTTTAGCGGTCCCTTTGGTGACAGAATCAGCCAGGGGAGGAAGAGCCCTTTGAGAGCAAACGGTTGTCATCCCGGACCTAGCGGAGGAGTCTGAACAGAGTGGGAATCACATCCTGCAAGTGTCCGTCCTCGGCTGTTCTGGACCCGAATGAAGGACTTTAGTTGCCAGGGCTGCCCGTCGGTATTTGGCACCAGCACTAAATGAACGTAATGATCCAAAGGACTGGACCTCAGCCCTCAGCTCGCCCTTGTATGCTGAAGTAGTGCACCAGGCACAACAGGGACTGTCAGAGCGTACGAGGGAGTGGGCGAAGAGCCAGATTAGGGCTTTGTCCTTTCAGTGAATTTCCGACACGGCGTCCATTGCGGGCAATGGACGCACAAAGTCTTCTTCGAACTGTTTAGCCGTCCGCTGTGAGCGTGTCTGACGAGCGGGTCCATTCTGTACTGCAGATACATACTATCAAGCACCTTCTCCTTGATTAAGTGTATTCCCCGTTTGCATTCAGAGTTATTCCAAAGAGACTGAAAAGCATTTATATGGTAGGGCTCATTTCTGCTTTTTAGATCCATGCTACTGAATCCTTACCAAAGGGAGATAACTAGCCATAGATGCTTTTGAACCTGAATATTTCAATTATTATTATTTATTCTAAATGCCAGAAAGACATTAATCTATTTGACGCACGCAAAGGCTGATTTTGCACACCCGGTTGTGTAGAACGCCTATTAAAAATCAACAGTGGTTCCAGGAAAGAAAGGCTTTAAACACCCTGCAATGTTGCTCTTGTAGGACCTCTGCTACATATGAGAGTTAATGCAAAATCATTAAACATCTTTCCCTTTTCTGCACATGCCCCAACCTAAGAGCTTAAAAAGTTGCATTTGTTCCTCCTCTGTGGGTGTGTTTTTGAGGTTTGGATGGTGTAGGACCACATCTTCCAAGGCATTTCTCTCTGGCTTTCATCTTCAGATCTCTGTCAGATTAGTTGTTAGCTGGGAAGCTCACAGCTAGGTCTCAGTCTGGTGTAAAACAGCACTGTTTCAGGGTGCAGAAAAGTGACAGTTGATATCAATTGCTGATCTGGCGTTCACTGTCCCAATGCTGTGCTCAAAAAAAACCTATGCATGCCAAATCTGCTCATCCAGATTTTTTGCCCCCTCCTTGCGAAATTTCTGCTCAGAACATATTTTACAGCCAAGTTAAATGTCTAAATACAGAGGTTTCTAATGAAAATCCTGACAGCACTTTTAACTACAGAGATGTCAATGGGTGCCACTAGTATACCGTGAGCTTTTAGCTATAATGTTGTATCAGCAGATAACGGGGCTGCCATCCAGTGTCATCCCCGCCATTTATAGCATGCTTATGACCGGGGTTTGAGGCCAGAGAGATGAGCACTGTCTTTCTTGTGTAATTTTTTTTTTTTTCGCACGTGGCAGGCTGCTGATGTACACCAGTTGCTTCGTATCCTTGACACTGCTGGGGGTGTTTTAAAACTGGCAGGAAAGTGAAAGGTGATGTGGTGACTATTAAACAGACCTTGCAGAAGAGACCACAGGGCTGAGTCTTTGAGATCAAACTTTTCTTCTCCGGTCAAGCTTTTGCTAAAAATGAAGCAAAATGAAGCACAAAATGCACCCATTGTTGCATCCTACGTTCCCAGCCTCCTGGGGCTCTTTGGCATTCGAGTAGGCCCTGGACAGAGGTATTGTGAAGAGCTTTAAGGGGATCTTCACTTTTATTCAACATATACTAGCCAGAAATATTGCTGTTCATGGCCAAGAGCTCAAATGAGCCTTTTATTGCTTGAGATTCAATATGTAAATCAGGAGTGGTGTCAGGTTTGAACTACTTACAGTGCGAGACATGAGAAAGTTTATAATCACATATAACTTTGCAACATTTTAGTTAAACTCATACAAACCCCTGTGTTTCGCTCTTCTTGCAATTCAGTTTAGTTTAAATGACTTAGGGACGGGCATCACCTAGCTTAATTTCCTGGAAGAAGCCTAATTTAAACTGAAACGAGTCTTCCCCATGCAGCCTTTTGCACATGTTAAACAAGATCAGTGTAAGGCTATGCTTTAATTGCAACCAAGGCACATTTGCATGCGAGCAAACCTGAATTTCCCAAGCTCTGGGAAATTTTCAAGTTGAGACCTTAGCAACAAAAGCCCAAAACCAAACTAGCACTGCTGGCTGTGCCATCTCTAGTCTTTTCATTGGCAGCTGACATTTTGGTAGGTAATCTTGGATTATTAGTCTGTATAAATATACTGCCCTGGTATATCATATATCTAAAGGGGGTTTGATGCATTTTTTCATGCATTTTGGTAAGGTATTGACACCATTTTTACATGGTTGTATTTTTTTTTTAAACAATCTTGCCAAATCTTGCTTGTTTGATGTTTTTTGCTGCAGTCAGAAAGACCTATAAATAAAGGAAGCCAGTCAGCTGGACAAAGTCTTGTCTTCATTGGAATACACAGGTTTTGCAAAGATATTTTGGTGATTTTTTCGACCACGTTTGATTCCTCTGCATCATTTCTGCACCTTATGAATTCCAAACTCCGGCCTCAAACCAGGCATTTGATCCTATAAATATGTGCTTTTTACAGAAGGATGCTACGGATGGATTCTCACAAGTCTAATTGGATCCTCATGTCCGAACATTGTGGATGAATCTTGAATCCTGGAAAGATTTAATTGAGGTAGCAAGGACTTTGTGGGGTAAGCAGAGAAAGACAGGGCTTTGAAAATGTCTTTATGTTGTTACGGGGATACTAATACAATAGCACTTCATTATGGGAAATCTGGGTAGCTCAGTCTGCAAACTCTGCCCACTGACCTTGGCAACGGGGATCTGAATCAGGGATATACAGCATAAATTTCCATGAGCTTGGGCTTAGATGCTGTGAAAAGATGTGCCCAGACCTGTGTGTCCAGTGAAGAGAGTGATTTGAATACAGAAGACAGAAAGGGAGGAAGGGAAAGAAGCAGGGGCAGGGTTAGTGCAAGGAGAGGCAAGCAAGCAATATACCCATAGGGACAAAGGGGTCACAACATCTAACCCAGGTAATGGGATAAGAATAAAGTGCAAAATGTACTCTGCCTGCTGCCTGACTCAGGTTAACCTGGTCAACTGCCTCTCTGCTAATGGGGTTCTAAAAAAAAAACCTTTGAGTAATATCCCCAGCTCAGGGAAATCCAGGTGGCACCCCTGAAACTATTTTTCCCCAATTGTAGTTATTAATTAGAGCAATTACACCCCAAAGGATCAAACTATGACATCAAATATACACCTGCACCACTGGCTCCATTAACAACGCACGTCCCTTCTCTGGGAATGTACTGTCGATCCCATCTTGTGCTCTTCCGGTCGCAAGGGCACCATCGTGACCCAAGGAAGTGTAGGGGTACTTGAGGTGTGAGGGGAGTTGGGAATAGTTTTCACTTGATAATCCTGCTGTGTGACTGACCTGGAGACCATAAGACTCAACATCCCAGTTTGGAACAGGCTTGCAGGAAATGCGATAAGTTATCAGAAGTTCAGCTTTAATGCAATCTGCACACCAAACTTATTTACAGAAGAAAAACCTTATAAAGGAGAAGTAAATCCCCCTGCAGCCTTTTGTATTTTTGTTCTGCTCTTCTATGTTTAAGGCATGCAGTAACACATGCAAATCAGCAATGGCGTGCACCATTGGCCCATTATGCACCCAAACATGGCAAGGACATGTGTAAGAGAGGCATTCGCATTCCTGTGCATGGCTCTGAAAAGCCCTGGTAGATGAGGGTGAGATGGAGTCGCTGGATTCTCAGCAAAGCTAACCAACAAAACACCAACACGGCTACAAACTGCATGCAAGATAACAAGCATAATGTTCTCTCCCCTGTATGTAACTCATAATCTGTCAGCAACGTTTCGTATCAGTTACCTTCCTTTAAAAAAGGCTCATTTTTATTCTATGTAGCTTGGCAGCATCCCTTTAATTGGCTGTTTAATTATCCAAAATAATAATAATAATAATAATAATAATAATAATAATAATAATAATAATACATCCTTATCTGAGAATTTATGCATCTGAATTTCCCCGTGTTCCTATTAGTTGCGATAGTCTTTTATTGCATGTTTAAGACTCTCCAGACAGTAAAATTCCTGTATGTTAATCCTTCACAACTCACATTTTGAGTTAACAGTCAGAGAGCGCTAATTACTACTTATTTTTAATTGCACAAGTGACTATGTTAATCACCAGCTGAGAAGAGTTGTCCTTGTGTGTCTTACCCAACAGAGATCACCCTCAATAAGGAGAGTTCTGTAAAAAAACCGTCTTCCCAGTCCAAGCTAATAGGTTAGTGCAGATTCCAACAGAGGGAGCTATTAGATTTGGGATACATCAATTCACATCTAGACTGAAAACTTGTTGACTTGGTTCTGAAAATCTGGAGAAAACGGTGCAATTAGGATTTGAGTTGTTTCCCTGGCCCTGAGCATCCAGAAGAGAGGCAGCACTATTTCCTCCTGAAGTTTCTGACCGCCGGTATTTGTATACAGATACAGGCCCATCCTTCCCTGGGTATATTCTGTTACTTGCTTTTCTTCTTCATATGCGTGTTCAGCTATTCCTAGGAGAAATGAGCTTAGGGAGACATTTTTTGGGGGGTAGAAATAATTGTAAATAGCAGCTGAGACCTGAACAGGCCCGTCCCCTCCTGGATCTGTAACAGCCTGTGTGTGTGGGCGTTCAGGTTTAACGTTTCACCCTTGCCCCTTTGGGAAGCAAATGATGAGTAGAGGTAAGGAGTGGTTCTGGGATATTAGGAGGGGGAGTCAATAGGGCTGTTTCTATTTAAATTGTCCAGAGCATATTCAGCAGATGACACACGCCCCAGGGTGCTGGATGGATAGCTTTCAATTGCAGCTTGCGTGCCTTTACATCGAATAATGCATTTAAGCAGAGTAAATACAACCAAGATGAAAATATCTGCATTGGGAAAAGATGACCTCAGATGGCAGCGCTCCTTTCTACTGGCACTTTCCTCCAGTACTCTGAACTTGGCTTTCTTCAGGAGAATGGGCAGCGCCAATGCCCATCAGAGCCAACGGACCCTCCGACTTCCAGGGGCTCTGGAGCATGCCCCAGAGACACGAGCACGATAGCTCTGCCACAGACATCTAGCACGATAGCTTGCAAAATGCCAGTGTTTATTGCCGCTGTGACCTACTGCACACCAGGTCACGAGGAATTTTCCATTTCAAACTTTAATGTAATAATTAAGATGTCTATTAAGGCCTTTACAGATTGACTGCTTTGTAATTAAAACCTCGGGGGGAGGGATGGGAGTGCAGCAAAGGGCATCAAAACCCTTGCCAGTAATTTGAAATCGCGCCGCCCTCCCCCTTGGTTTCTCTGCGTTTGTTTGAAATCGCTTTCCATCTCTATGTTTTTGTTCATCGTTTGTTCTCAGCCCAGGTAGTGACCAAAGAAAATCTAGGGAGCATCAACAGCAGCCTCTGAGAGCATGGATGTGACTGGCTCTCACTAAGACCATAATGAAAATGACTTTTCAGGGTGGTTGACAATCGTTGGGGCTCCATTCTGGCAGAGCATGGAGAATCACCTCTCGCCCCATCTGCCTTGTCTAGTTGGACTGTAAGCTCTTCGGGGCAGAGACTATCTATGACAGTGTGTATGTACAGCAAAAAGCAACTAGCTCTGCAGGGGCCCACATCTTGGAGTGATGCCTTATAGGATATAAGAATACAACACACAACTATTAGGATGACACTTCAGTGATTTCCCCTATGGGCCCAGCACTCCAGCCCCTCCGATCAGTGGTGGATGGGGGACATGCTAGCTTTTATTCCAATAATGAAGGGGGAGAACACCCTCATACAGTGATACAATACCTTATCGCTCATTCTAAGGACTGAAGATAATAAAGACGAAACCTAATACAATTTTCTAAGTGTCTGTGTGAACTAGAAGTCTACTCAGAACCCGTGGAATCACAACTGTCTAAATCCTGGTGTATGCTTAAAAACACCCACAACTCCCCAAACCCCCAAAACTTGAGATTTTGGTCAAGGTTTTAAATATAGCTGCAAAGTCTCCGAGCCTGCAAGTAGATGCTGCAGAAACATTAAGGAATCGCTGGAATCCCTTCCCAAATCCCTCGCTCCCATTTTGTACCCCTGCCCACCAATGCAAGTCATAGTTTCATAGTTTCTAGGGTCGGAAGGGACCTGAGCAGATCATCGAGTCCGACCCCCTGCCATGGCAGGAAAAAGTACTGGGGTTAAACGACCCCAGCAAGCTGTACATCCAGCCTCCTCTCAAAGACCCCCAGGGTAGGAGCCAGCACCAAGTCATTCTTGCGTGTTCAAGTCAAGACCCCGCGTAATCTCCCAGAGCTTTGTCATGAACCATTCTCTAATAAATAGTTTTTAATTTCAGCTCTGAAGGAAAGAAAAAAAAATCCCATTTCAGGGGAGACGGTGGGAAGGTACACGTGTAGCAATTATCTGCAAGAATTTTATACAAAGAATTATAAACCTACCAGAGCATGTCCTGCATTCTCATTAATGGAAAAGAGTTAGCAGGTGACAGGGGAATTTCCAGTGCAACTATTTCGGCTCGTTGCAGCTGTTAACTTCCTTTCATGTTTTCTTTCCCCTATCGAGCGTCCTATAAAAACGCTAATTTATAATCTCTCCTGTGTGCGTGTGCGAGCTGGAGTGAGGGGCACACTTTCAGAAAAATGATTGTCGGGCCTTTAAGTGTCCTGTCTCTCAGCATCTCTCCTGGGGCCAAGCTGAGCGAACGGCGCTCACAAGGCACCTTCATGCTTCGGGATTACCAGAGCGATGCGGGCTGCCCTCTCTCCCTCCAGAAAGAGCCCAGTCCTGCTCTCACACTCTGCCTTCCTTGGCTAGCTCCGCTGACTTGGAGGCGCTCGTCCCTGCTGCGTACCAGGCAATGGGAGAAGGGAACGATGCCCATAAACTCTGCACCACAAACCTTCTGGAGCCATTGCTTTCTCATACTGGCACATTGCGCTGCCTCAGGCCGTTGACTCTTGGACTGCCTCCCTCCTGCCATGCCAGTCCTACATTCCCTTCTCGTGTCAAGCGGGCCCTTTGCAAATTGTCCTGGTGCCGTGGCAAGGATGGGATGGTTCCCCTGAGCCGCGTCCTCTGCAGTTCCTGGCAGTTTTGCAGCAATTGATTTGCTATGATTTTACTTCTGGACACAAAGCCAGGGATCTTGCAGCAACAAGGGATGCAGAGATGCCGCCATATTAAACACGGCTCTCCCTGCTTCCTCCGAGATCCCCAGTGCTGCTCCGACAACACACCACCGCTCCTCCCCGTTACCATTCCTGGCTGTTCCTTCCCATAAGTCACAGACCTGTTATTTTCTCCTATGCCCTTCATGCCGTCACTTGGTGTTTGGTGAGAATTACACAGGTGCAGGGGTCTGGGCTGGATGACATGCTGACATCAGGTGTTTCGCTGAAAGCCTCAACTCCTGGAGTCATGGGATTATTGAAGTTTTTGTGGTGTCTGGGGTTTTTTTTAAAAACTCCTAGCAGTCTTAGTTGCACAGAAAAGCTTGACAGGAGAGGTTCAAACACCAGAAGGCAAAGCAGAGAGCACACAAGCTGTATCATTCAAAAAAAAGTCACGGATCCTAATACAATCCTGTGATTTTTAAGTTTGGCTCATGCTCTTTGCGCTCTTGGAGCTGACCATGCTTTGACTACAGCATCGCTCTTGATGTCATATTAGTTGAAGCAACTTTTCCAGCTCATCCAAGCCTTTACATTTCATAGACTTCATAGATTTCACAGACATTCGGGCTGGAAGGGACCTCGGAAGATCATCGAGTCCAGCCCCCCGCCCCAGGGGCAGGAAGTCAGCCGGGGTCATAGGATCCCAGCAAGATAAATGTCCAATTGACTCTTAAAGGAGTCCAGAGTAGGTGCTTGCAAGGTGCGGCTGGGTCACCATCAGACCAAGGAACGTGAGTGAGAATCCAGGGAATGGGTCATAGCCTCTCAAGACCGCTAACAGACTCAAAATGATTTGCAAAGCCATCTCCCTGCATATTTCTATTGTTAAAGCACACTTTTGGAGGATTTCCTCCTAAACAATGATTCCCAATGTACTCCCACGCCACAAGATTAAGTGAAAATGGTCAAAGAGCTGAGATTAACTTGAGGTCATTTTGTATCACAATTGCTCCTCGTGGCTCTCTTAATAATCATGAAATCTGTATTCTCCAATTGAATAGCCTCCTTTAATACCAGATTTACTGGGCAAAAGAAAAAATTAATAACAGCCAGGACTCTCAGCAAGAATGCAGTCAAGGATCAGATAGAATGGGGATGGGTCGAGGCCGTCGGCAGCTACTCATAACTGTGTCATTTATTGCGCTCCGTTGTCTTTACACTTCATTTTGTCTGGGGCACAATTCCACCTGAAAAAGGACTGCGGGCTGCAGCTTCCTCCATGAGCCACGTCGAGCTGGGAGATCTTGGAAATAAAACCCCAGTCCCAGCAGTTTTGTGTTGCATAAATCTACAAGTAGGGCGAGCACTGCAGCAAGGAGGGCAACCCGGGAAACACTTGTGCAGATTTGGGCATTGCTGTCAGCAAGGCAGAGGGAAGAGGCCGGTGTGAAGGTCGCATAGCTGGTTCCAGTCTCAGTATGGCACCCGGGGGGAGGGAGGTCAGGGTCAGATCCAGCCTTCCTGATAACATTTAGGGGCACGTTTTTAAAGGGGCCTCCTACTCTGCCTCTTGCTTGGTGCATGCAAACAGCAAAATTGTATGTAATTGCTTGGTGCAAATGATGCGTGTCTCATGCTTAAACTGTGGGGAAATGTGGATTCAGCTCTGGAGCAGAACCTCTGCCTGGTTCGTGTCTTCACAACAAGCAAAACTAGAACCTCTCCTCTCCAAACTCTGGCTAGCTGAGGTTCGAGCCTGGATGTCAGCTCTTACCGAAACGCATCTTCGGTAAGCACTGGGAGCGGCAGGATCCTTAATGCGCTGCACGGTGCCTGTGCAGCGGGATTTCGGTTTGGATCAAGTAAAAGACATCCAATTCTGTGCTAATGGCAGTCTTGCAGCAGGCACCTGTGGCCCAGTTTTTTGAACGTGCTCAAACTGAGTGGGTTTGATTGAAAGTGGGGTATGCACTGGACCGAGGTCTGTTCTGCACTCACTTTACAGGAGGGACTGTGAAAGAGGAGCAGAGGAGGAAAAGTGGACTATAGCCAATGAAAACTGGGTGCAAAATGGAGCTGGGGGAGATGCGCAGGGAGAGCTGGCCAAGGTTCATTCAGTCCCAGCAGTCAGCACCTCCCATGTTCCCCTCAAAGCAAAATGGAGCATCCTGTGCTGTGTGGAGGAGGCTCTGTTCAGTGCCCGAGCATCACCAGCCCAATCCCTTTAGTCTGTGCTCATCTCCAAACTAACAGATGAGCCCCTGTATGAGGATGACTGTGAAACTTTAAGTGGAGCTGGGCCTACTCATAAACATTAAACTACAAAATATTGCTGGCCATTTTTGTTCAGGAGGATGTAAGTTTGCGGCTGGGACCTTCTGAAAAGAAATGGGGAGGCACCACTTCCAGTTGACAGCTGGGATCTTCTGAAAAGAAATAATGAGGCATCACTTCCAGCTTATCTTACTATACCTATGATGATTTGAAGCAGGCTCCTACGTGTCTGGTATGTGAAGTATCTATCCTTGATTAATTACTATAGTAAATATTTCTTTTAATTAACTAGTGTTTACATGCACGAAGAGACATTCTCCATATGGGTTTGACAGGTGTCTCCTCCTGATTTACTCTCCTTTTGCCTCAGTGGGTCCCTTGATCTTCCAAGGACGACTCCTCAAAACCTTGTGTTTTCCCCTAGTTGTTAATCCGTTTCCTGAAACGTTCCAGCTCGGCAGAGATGGATAACCTCCTGTGACGGAGGAAGGTAGTTCAGTCAAAATTGGGACTTTCTGATAACCAATAATGAACACTTTGATTAACAGGATCTTCCTGTTAGTTGCTGCTTGGGCTTCTCTCTTGATTTACACAACTACAAGAATGCTTTGAAGACACGGAGCTGAAGGGTATGAAAGAGGGACGAAGCAGCTAGCAGAGCGCGCTTCAAGAGTGAGAAATCATTCGGCACAAGAAGTACGGCGCCCAGCTGACCCGATCTCACGGGCGCTGGATCCATGCCTTAAGAAGAAGCTGAGAAGACTGGGACTGCCTCTTTGCCTGTATAGGCAAGACACTATTGCTTTTACAGCTAAATATACTGGACTTGGCTTTAGTCTCATTGAATAGTCAATAGTGCAGTAAATAAAGTCTTTCTGTCGTTTATGGAACGAGTTGTCATGTCATTCCTGTATACACGAGTCCTGAGCCCCATTTCATAACTCAACACTGTCCCTTTCCCAGAAGGGCTACACGCCACAGCAGTAGGTGGCTCACAAACATCGGCTCCTTCTAAATCCACATTGTACAGGTTATGGCTGATTTCCCAATAGCAGAAAGGGTTTGATTTCACCGAGGTCTGGTATAAGCGGCACTGAGGTCTCATGCAAGTAGCTAGCACCACTGGCTAGGGCAGGAACAGGATTTGAACAGGTTATAGTTCGAGGGTTTAAAAAAGGGCTCGATTAAGCGACCCTTGCAGGCAGGTTATAAGGACAAAAACAGGATGAAAACCTTGAGCCGCACGTACAAATAACCCAGGTGTGCATGTGCACACACAATTCTGCATGAAACCTGCAACTGTAATTAGCACGCACCGTTTGTGCCATGGCAGTCAACACGTGTGTATGTAAGGAATTACAAGTGTGCTTCACTGATGTGAAAATTTGGGCTGTAAGGACAATCCTGGCCTGATTGCCAGACATGACACGTTCCAAACACCACTAGAAGTTTTGAGCTCCTAGAACGGATAAAGACAGTGTTTGAAGAGCAGAAGTAATAATATCGTATATCTTAAAGGTATATATCACAGTGCCTCATCAACCTGGATGTCTGCTGAAGGGGAGATATAAACTGCAGAGAAAGCCAGGGTTATCCAGTGAAAAAACAGGCGTGATTACTACTGCTATGGAAGAAGAATTAAAAGACTATTTTTTTGGTGGAACTCAAAAACTTCTTGTGACTTTGAATGGATGTTGCATTTTCTGCCAGCCCATGGCTTGGATCTTCCTTCTGGCCCTTACCATCTTGTTCTGGGTTCAAGTCCAAGTGGGTCAGAAAATATTAGCAAATGCAACAATGATCATTTCTTCTTCATATCAGTTTTGATTCCATTTTGGTGGTACCGGTCCACCATCTCCCTTCCCCTTGGGGATTTCTGGATTAAAGTGCAGAATTGATTTCCTTTACATGCAGTAGAGAGGATTAATGCAGGCACTTCTCCCGTGTCTGCCAGATTAAATGTTTTCAGGGAAGAGCATCTCATGCTTCCACCAGTCCTCTTTTAAACCAGTCCTAAACACTCATCCCTTTCTTGAACAAATGAGCATCTACCAGGACATGAAACACAACGGCAGCCGTTCAGCGTGCATACTGGTCTGCTGCCTTGCAACACAAGCTATCGTTGTCCAGGCATCCTACACGTGAGCGTATGAAAGATGTCACGTGTAGAGTATTGCCTTTGCTCTGCCAGTATAAAGCGAACAGCCCATGAAAGGGTTCAGTGAGGTTCAGGAAGAAACCTGGCTCACACGCTGTCGCTGAAGTCTGGTAGAAGTAGCTAGTATCATCGGCTCCTGGCAGAAAGCAGTGTTGGAGAGAAGAGGTGTGGTGTTAAAACAGGGATCTGTCAAGTTAATTGATTTGGCCTTGGTGTCCTGCCCAAATGTAGCTGATCAAGGGCCTATTACATCACAAGACCAAGCTGTGGAGCCCTTTTTTTCAGCGATGTGTGGCTCAGAATTATGCTTAGGTCAACAGCTATAGGAGAAATTAAAGCTCTGTCCCTCATGATCTGTCCTGTGCACAGGAAAAACACTGCATATAATTGAGCAGAACAGGCAAAGCGCTTCCCAGGAGAGCCTGCAGCAAAGCAGCACTGAACCCTAATTGAGACCTCGGAGACGAGCCTTTAGATGCCAGCCAGCCTGGCAAAAAAATGACTGTATCTCAGTCACGCTTGGATAGATCAGATGGGTTCCCCTGAATCCCCGCATTAACAGAGTTCAATCTAGTAACCACACAAGGGAAAAAAGAAATCATTTGGAAGAAAAAAAAAA